>NC_141162.1:13372632-13535132 GCF_053477565.2 Lygodium microphyllum
TATCTCCCATCCTGAAATTTCTGCGACGCTTTCACGTCGGGTTCACCAAAGATGTCGAAGGGTTTGTGAAAGCAATGTCGTAACCACAGAGGACCTTGACTAATTTCAGGATAGAAGTTCAATTAAGCGAGATCAGGTTATGCAACAGCAAAGATAATTGATTTAACATGCATCTGTTCAATACATCTGTTGTTCACAGCCTGAAAAACTTTTGGATCCAAGCACTTCTGATTCCAGTAATCAAAGGCTAGTTTCAGATCAACAATTAAACATATAAAGACAACTCATACACAACATAACTATCTGAGTGGCCAACATCATGATTGATCCCTTTTTACCAGAAAAATAGAGGATTATTATATCTGAAAAACCCCAAGATTTGCTCCTTTTGTGAGAAAAATATCAAATGCATTTGCAGGAAATCTGTCATATTCTGAACTGCCCACTGCAATGATATTTCTTAGTATGAAATCCTCAACCAAGTTCTGCATCTTTTAAAGAATAGGGTGTCAGCAATTTTCAGACATGAAACATACTGCATATGCTATCCTTGACAAAACTCCTTTTAACATTCAAGCAAAATCAATCCAAAGTTTGGGATAGCTTCAAATTCCCTTGTCTTGATAGAGAGTGAAAACTTGGCTGCAGATTCGTAATTTTGAGCTTCAAGGGACTCTAGTACCAACAATGCAGTTGGCATATTCCACCAAAAAAAAATCAATGGCATAATGTATCCCTTTTACAGATTCAATGAGTCTCCATACATCAGACCTTTGCCTTAGTTTTTGCCTTGTCTGTACTTCTCTCTGATCACAGGTAAAGTACAGTTCTTAGTATTACTCTGCAAATCGTACATGGCTTTTATGCATTCCTTTAATTTTTAGGCTCTGTCTCAGAATTATAATCTGCATATACTTTGTACTGTATCTCTGGATCAATGAAGGATTGAATAACAGAACTGGAATCTTGAAACGATTAGCTCCAATCTCAATTCTTTGTCCATCAGGTAGCTCCTACAGCCTCATCAAAACTTGATTCTTGAGATCTCCTTAGCGTACTTTCTTCACTCCAAAACGTCATCTTCTTCACCAAAGAGGTACAGGATTCGGTCCCCATCTTCAATTACCTCACAACCTCGTTCACGCCTTCGTCACTCGTTCTGTCACAACAATAGCATCTGCATCCTGCACACTCCGTTACATTGAAGAAGGTGCCGTCAGGGAAAAAGCCACCACAGGACATAAAGAAAAAGACGTCACGAGTGCCATTAACGTCTATCGAGAGATGTCATACGATTCAGTATCATCTTTGAGAAGATCCAAATGTATCTGCGCAATCACTCCAAACACAAATTATCTCCAGGAAACGAAAAAGCTAGATCCACTCGCTGTGAAATAGGCTGCTACTTGGAGAAGATAGGCTAACATCTATCGTCTGTCATGCGCCGCCTAACTTCCGGTGACAGGAAAATACTCAAAAACACCAGCCCTGTAGAGAAGGGTGTGAACTTGGATGGCCTGACGGAGATCCCTGGCTTTGTTGCATTCGTTATTACCAACCCTACACCGATTCCTGTACGGGCATCAAGAATATGAATTGCCTATTCCAAGAGCCCTTCATCGCACAGCAATCAAATTTCTTCCATTCATGCATGGTGGATGGCAAGTGCTGATCGACTAGCCAATGACTCCAGTTTGCAGATCTAGTTGATGCGGCTGCTATTTATGCCATGACAAAAGCCGGGTCCGAGAAAACATTGTAAGCGGTGTGAGCTCCATACATCATAGGCAATAGTCATGGAGGCTTCAACTCCTCCAAAGCCCACGATTTCTGTGAGAAGCGCGATAAGACTTCAATTACTATGTACTTTTTTTTTCTGATTCTTTGGCTATGTCGATTTGATTCCCCTGCGTGTCGACTCCTTCCTTCCCCTTTTCGAATTCTCTGTTTTTTCTTCCCCCCAAAAAGCCTCCTTTTTTAAAAATAGCTCAAAAGCTTCTCCTTTTTCCCCTCAAAGCACGGCTCTCTTTTTCCCTCCTTCTTTAGCCTTTCAAAATCCCCTCTTTAGCCTTCGTAGCTCTATTTCCCAGTTACAGAGATCCGTCCAAAATTGGTGATTGCCCAAATAGCAAACACATCAGCTGAAGAAAGTTTCCATGTTGTGTAACCATCGCATGTACTCTCGTTGCTCCTTTGACCTTAGATAATCCAGCATATTTGCTGCAAGTTTTACAGTAAGCCCTTTGGCTTTTATGATATCCAGGAATGCCCGTTGAAGGTTCTCATCAAGCTCCTCAAAAGAAGGCCCTCATATTGTGCCAAGGGTTTTTCAAACTTCTCGGTCTCATCTTCATTAACATATACAACAGACTCGACCATAATCTCTGTGGCTCCACTGATGAAGCTACCATGTATTTCCACAGCAGATTTTGTTTCACCTTTCTTAATGTTGCAATGCATATGTATGACATCAACATAACCATCGTCAGAACCAAAGCCCTCTTCCTCCTCAATGAGGGCATCACATGCTTGAAATGTGATCTTAAATGTCTACTGATTTGAGAAAATATCCTCCTCTTGCATCTGTTTGTATAGTTGTAATGTCTTATTCAATATAGAATGAAATCAACCCTTCATACTTGCTACTATACTCATACGCACGAAATAAATGTAATCACAACATCTAAGTATATACAAAGTACCAAATCCCATGCACAACTTTTGGGTGGTTTACACACCTCAAATGCGCAGCAATACGACACCGTGGTCGTAGTCGTAGTCGTAGTCGTAGTCGTGATCGTAGTCGTAGTCGTAGTCATGGTCGTGGTCATGTTCGTGGTTGTAGTCATGGTCATAGAAAAAGAGAGAGATGGAAGGAGAGGATAACAATCTAAGAAAAAAAAAATGATAACAAAAACAAATTGTTTGTTGTAACGTAGACAAAATGGAAAACAAAGAAGGTCCTGTTGTTCAAGATCGCAAGGCATATCTTAATCAGCGTGTCCCATGTCCTTGCTCTACATGCAACTTGGAAATTAGACGAAAACGCCAATTGTGTATAGAACACATACAATGATTTGGCGAGTTTCAATTTGAGATCATTGATCAAGCGATTGCGGATTTTTAGCAAATGGTAAGAAAAGTTAATATCAATCATGCATTGTACTCGCAAGCTAATTGAATACGATATACAATAAGATTGGGTCTCGCTGGCAAATTTTCTATCCAGGGAGGTGATGTCTCGTCCCAAGGAGGAGTGTACCCTTTGCGGCCAATTAGAAGAGTTCATAGGCGTGAAATGGATGGAGTGCAGGAGCCAATCCACCACTTACAAGGCCAATCTATACCGTCAATGCCAGAGGAGACAGGCAACCTTCCAGACCTACCTACAATCTTGGAGCCTGAGATGGAGGCAATGATCGATGCATTGATTTCCATGGATTGCGAGACTTCTGATCTGCTTTGAGAGGAAGCATCCATACCATTATATGATGGGTGATGAGTATCTCGCCTGAAGACACTGGTGTGCAAGCAAAATACGGGTGGAGCGATATGAGTGTGACCGAGTTGTTCAAGTACCTTGTACATACGCTTTGTTGATTTTTTTTCGGCACTATTATTACCAACATTTGTGCTTTTTCAAGGTGTTTATGATTTTTTTCAGGTTATTAAAATATCATATATTACCACCTGCAAATACCATGCCTGAGTCTCGTAATGATGCACGATATGTTTTACGAAAGCTTGGCATGGACTACAATAACATCCATGCATGTATCAATGATTGCATACTGTTTCGAGGAGAATATGAGATTATGGAGACATGTCCAAAGTGTGATGCTCGTAGGTATCGACAGGACTTGCAAGGGCAAACCATCCCTCAAAAATTTCTCAGACACTTTTCGCTTATCCCCCATATAAACCACATGTTTCTTACATCCGGCATGGCGAGCTTGACAACGTGGCATGCGCAGAATAGGTCCATGGATGGAGTTCAACAAATATCAGCAGATTCACGCGCATGGAGTTACATTGACTCTACCTTCCCAGGCTTTGCTCGAGAGCCAAGGAATCTTCAGCTCAGTCTTGCAATGGATGGCGTGAACCCATTCGGTCTGCGCTCAACTTCTTACAGTGTGTGTCCTATGGTCCTTGTCAACTACAATATCCCTCCATGGCTTTCTACGAAGAAAGGACATCTCATCCTTAGCTTACTCGTCCCCGGCCGCTACAAAGTCAAAAATATGAACTCGTATCTTCGTCCATTAGTCGATGAGCTTAAGATTTTGTGGGAGGAGGGGGTCACCGTGCAAGATATGAGCAAGCATGATGGTCAGCGGTGGTTAGCCAATATTCGAGCCATTCTCATGTGGATGATGCATGACTTTTTGGGATTTGGAGAGTGCTCAAGTGAACAGGCCTCCGTTCTCATTGGTAAAATCTATATTTTATCTCATTCAAGCAAGTATTCACTGGGTCGTGGTGTTGGAACAAGCCTGGTTACCTCAGGTTATCATGCATGTCCATTGTGTGGGCCATAGTTAGACTCCCGAAGGTCACGAACCATGAAGAAGATGGTATATCAAGGACATGCTGCTTTCTTGCCAAAGGATCATGAACTCAGGGAAGGTTTCCTTGGATGACCTCCAACAAGTATGGACGCCGCAAGCTGGTACGAACTGAAAATGGTCCACACGGAATCACATCCAAACGGAATGCGGCGGTTCTCAGTTTTCTATGAGTTGCCATATTGGACCCACTTACAGGTCAACCACTTGTTGGATCCCATGCATATTTTCAAGAATGTGGGCAGCTTGCTATGGGACCACATCATAGGAAAGAGAGACACTATAGGGGCACGAATGGATTTGAAGGAGGTAGGTAAGATGGAGGCGCTTTGGCCCACAGTCGAGTGCTGATGGTCGCGTGCAACTTCCTCGCACTCCTTGGGTTTTGTCCACTAAAGAAGATGGCATTGTGAAGCAAGTAGTCAATTCTATCCGCACTCCGACAGGTATAATGCATTCTCTCAGGTCTACATTTTCTAAAGACGACCAATTATCAGGGCTAAAATCCCATGAATGGCATAAGATATGTCAGGTTTATACTACGAATGGATTGTAATTGGCGTGCGCATTTTGCTATTTGGATTATAGCCATTATTCATAATGCTTTCTCATTTGTGTTAGTTTGTACTACCGATCACGATCGTAGGATGTCTTACTCCAGAAATACATGGGGCCATTTACAGGTTGTCAACTTTGGTGCAATAGATCTCACAGAAGGAGATTAAGATGTCCTCTATTGAATCCCCGAGGTGGGGAGCAGTGGAGACAGTCTATCTCTTTGAGAAATACCTGCCCACCAGCATGCTCACGATACAAATCCACCTTCTTATGCATCTTGTAGATGAAGTGGAGATTGCTAGACCTCTCCATACGCGATGGATGTTTTTCTTGGAGCGCTTTATGAAAACCCTAAAAAGGCTTTGTGTGACAACGAGCTCGGCCAGAAGGTAGTATGGCTGAAGGTTGGTTGGTGTCTGAGGCGCTAGTGCATATTTCATAATGGCTACCAATGGTGGATCCAAACAACGAAATGTTATGGTCACTGAAGGACAATGATAGACTGACTAGAGATATGGTGGTTGGAAATGGGGTAGAAAAAAGAATGGATGCATCAATGGAGGAGAAGGTGAATCTTTTTTGTATGTTGCACCATGCCTCTATGGAGACATGGCTTGCCAAGTACCAAATCGCTAGGCAAGATCGAGAGGAAGCACGAGCTGAATTCCAATGTAGTACGCGTCATCGATCGATTCAATAACTCGAGGGCATGGAGGAGATGCCGCGGTTCATATCAATGCAATGGTTGCATGGAGCTTTAACCGCAACATCTCGTGAAGGGACAGAGGTCTCAATGGAGGAGTGAGAATTCTCGAGGGGATGTAGTCCAAAGGTGATGAGGGGTTTAGAATTTGTCGTATCTAAATTTTATATGCGACATCTAATTTGAGTGTTTCAATGTACAGTATAAAATATATAGTGCAGCGTGGTCGCGCAGGTAGCATTTTTGCGTGGAGTGTATTGGCAAAATGCGCTCCACAATGGACTGTGGTATCATGGCAAGGTTCGAGCAAGAGAGCCAGCGACGAGCAATAGATCCAAACATGGTTGTGGATGAGATGGAGTATTTTGGGAGCTTGCAAAGTATTGTTACGGTGGATTACTATAGCTTCTCCATGATACTATTCGATGTGCAGAGGTTCAAAGTGGTACTTGGAGGAGCTGGAGCAACAGTTCGATGAGGTCCATCTGAATTTCTCAAAATAGATTCCGAAAAAAAATGGATGGATTTGCGCGACACCTTTGTGTTGCCGGCCCATTGTGAACAGGTACATGGACTCATTTGTTTGCTAATTATATTACGACATGGTTTATGTCACAATGGTTTGAACTCTCTTATACGTGTTTGTAAATAGGTAATCTTCTATCCAAACCCCCGACAACCTCAATGGTGGTATGCTATACCTTCAACTCCTCAAAGTGTGACAATATATGATTAAAGTGATGTTCCAAGCATAGATAAAGATAATATGCAAATAGAGGGGTCAATATTGCAAGGGGTGGAGGCCATCAAAAGCTTGGAGCTAGCATCGGCTAACAATGATGGAAATATAGGAGTCCAATAATTCTTTGAGAACAAGGTGGACTCATCCTTTTGTTGTGACATGTCTATCGACCTTCCAATGTATGGGAGTTATATCAAGAGATTGACATGGGACCATAGGATACTTTATACTTGGAGCATCCACTTACTCAATTCGTTGACCAATTGCTTATAAGGGTACATAAGATATGCATTTTAAGTGAGATTTTTTTTAAAAGGATTTATATTACTATGCTTTGTATGATTTAAATTAATTATTCTAACATCATTTTTTATCTGTGCAGGTGACATTTTCAGGATGAGTCAAGGGATGAGCGATGAGGAGTTACAAGATATCTTCACACGCATGTCTCCATACCAGATCGTGAGATTCAGAGATATAACAGACGAGGAGTTGTTTCGGTCTTCGTCAGGGTGCTCTACTAGATCTACTTCAGCGCAATCAAATGCCTTAGCTTCGAGCATACAAGCTTAACGCTCCAAACTTGGGCCAGAGGGAGGGAGTGCTTCGGGGTCAGGGGGATGCTACAGAGATATGGATGCAGTGAGCCCGTAGTCGACACGGGATACAGGTGTGACTCCTTGCTCTCGTGGCCCTTCCAGGGAGAGTGGCTCAGGCTCAAGTGGATGCTGTGGAGGCACGGATGCGGTGTCTTCGTCTCATCATTCAGCTGGAGTTACATCACCTCAGGGATTTGTCACACCTGTGGGGACGTCTACTCCAGTTACTTCGGCTTTTGCTCAGTCACCAGCAGGTGGCACCCCTATGGGTGCCACTCCAAGAGATATTACTATGGGTGCCACTCCGAGAGATATTACCCTAGTCGATAAACCAGATGCACAGGGGTCTCCTGGATATGCCCAGGAGCGTGGATGCAGATGGGAGAGGACCCATCTTAGGCAGACTCCAGGGGGATATGGATATCTAGTCGATGGTAGGTCAAGAGCCATCATCATGAATGATGAGGGGAGGAGGGTGATAGCTCGCATGAGAGAGTGGTGCCAACAAGTTTTTTGGCACAACGTCTTAGATCATTGGAAGAACATACCGGAGGGGATCAAGGACTACATAGTAGCATCCTTGCATGAGGAGCTTCCGGTTCTAGCCTCAGTAGATAGATTTTCTACGGACTGGATGATGGATTGCATGCGTGCATATACGTCATAACAGATGATCTGACGCATGCAAGGTAATCAAGAGTGGGGCTGCAAAGCCCGAGTGGTTAGATGCAGACGACTAGCGCTGACTGAGAGAGGAGGCTACAGATTCTCCAGGACGTTGGAGTCAGCAATGCGAGGCGGCGAGGGCACAACTCAAGGCCGGAGTGGTCCATCATCTTGGGAGTGGGGTCCACAGGATATATTTGGAGGACTTTGTAAGTTTTTCTTTTGTTTTGCTTGTTTATTTTTTTACAATATCCTTTGTACTGACAATCATGTTTCTAACAGTTAGCATTTTGTTTTCTTTGCAGCACTCCATTACAAATCGCGATCCGACTAGCCTTGAGACTCGATATGCAGAGAGTCACGGTCTCACTTCATTGATCGACCGATTGTATAGAGGCGGCGGCCCTGTAAGTCACTCATCTTTCTTGTCCGTAGTTACCATGTTTAATTAGAATGCATTATTGTATAGTGGACTGATGTGTTGTTTCTTTTTTTGCAGAGTCCGTTCGATGCTCGATATGTAGCTTGCCCTTGGATCCCTAGAGCTTACACACCTTTATTTTTGGGTCTCCTAATCTATTTAGACATTTTCTATGTATTAGTGATATCTTGTCATAATTGTACCAATCACTTATTATGCAATCATGTATTTATTTCATGTATCAGTGTTATGATTTCAATATACATTGTTTTTGTTTGCAAGCACATTGTACACAGTGCAGAAACTATTTTGTATGGCTCAAGCTGGTCTGCCACAATTTTTTTTTTCCCTATTACCGTCGCTATTAGCGTCGCAAATTTTACTGCTCGCGGCATTATTGGCATCGTTATTTACATCGCAAACCGTCACTATTGGCATCGGTATCAGCATCGTTTGCAACACTGATACCGACGCCAATACCGACGCTAATAGCGACCTTGATACCAACTGATCTATGGCGTCACCAATAACGATGCTTTTTGCGATGACGGGGGAAAATTTTATTATTTGCATTTTTGACGCTTTTAACGTCGGTATAAGGTCTATATCTTGTAGTGGCACTAGAATAGGCTTTAAACTCCATGGCACATGAGGTATTGTAAAGATCACCATAGGTGCAACTATGGTCAGATCAACACATCCAATTTCATCTAGCTAAAACACAAAGGCTTGCCTTGCCAACATCTGTAAAAAACAAGTTCTTTCTGTAGGAAAAAGAAATCTTGTATCACTAATTTTCAGATTTTGTAAAGTTTCAAATGTAAATTTATATCGTACTCCATGTGGATCCCGTAAACTAGGTTGTTGAGTCACTTTTTCAGCCAACCCATCACTTTTAGGTGTGGTAAAGGCAAAGCCACATGCTTAATATCCTTTGCAATTGGTTTGTACTTTGTATCCACCCTTGCTTCAATCATGCTTTGTGGCCCATAACATTCATGCTCAGAAAACTCTTCAATGACTTCATAAATCTCTAAAGTGTCAATATAAATAACCTCTTTTTCTCCCCTATTTTCAACATTAATTGCTACAAAAATTCCAACCACTGCATCAACATCAACTAGCCTTGAAAACAACCTTAAAATACCTTCATTTGTAGCTATCAAACCATATGTCTTTAGCTCTTTTTTAGCCCATCCTACATATTTCTTTTCGGCCTTGCACATGGCTGAAATATTCTTAAAGTTGCCAAGACTACATGATGTCCATTCCTACAATCCAGACACAAACATGGGCTTGAAGAGGAAGGACCAACAGTGTCCTCATCTCTTCTTCACTTTTCTTCCATAAGAGCTTCTTGATTATGAACCTTAGCCAAATAAGCATAGGCTAAAAATGAATCCATTGGTGCACTCCATCATGTTCTCCCTCGTATACTCTAACTTGCATCAACCAATTCAAAGCCAAGCCCTCTCTCTCCATTGTGGAGTAATTCATTTCAGTCTTAGAGAGTTGTCTGTAGCAAAGCTCTGAAATTAGATTGGGCTAATGTAACTGAGGCAGTGCATATGTTGGTAAAGAGAGAGTGGATAAAATTAAGATGGGGTACACACACCACACTTGCTAGTGCTTAGAAGGGGGTTCAAATTATAGCCAAGGCACCTATGACTATGGTAGAACAACTGGCTATACCTATTGGTCCAGCTCTTAAAGGTAATGTTGTGGATGAATTAATCAAAGGCAAGCGTGATTTGGGACTGAATTTGACAAAAATCTATGCAAATGTTGAAAAGTTAGGTGTTAAGGTAGAAGAGAAGGGTTGGGAAACAACCCCCAAAAACCGTACAAAAAAGGATACAAGAGGAGATGCATTGGGTGTGACAGTTTATAGCATGAAAAGATAGACTGTACAGCCTACCGTGAAGTGGAAGCAAAAAGGTTAATCTTTTGAAAAGATGGCAAAATATATGCAACAGAAATTGGTTTTCCAATTGAGTCAATTTTTGAAAATGATGGCATGTAGAAGAGGTTGGAATTTATGGTAGCAAGGACAACATTTGTTGCCATAGATAGAGCCACATATGGGTTGAGAATTGAAAGGACTGAAGAAGCTCATAAAGAAGGCATGGCTAAAGTAAAATCTCCGTTTGGATACAGCATTAGATTGCATGGAAAAAGTAAAAAAATGCATATTCTAAATTATCTGTCAGCTTCTCTTGAAAGATAGGATCTGTAACCTTTTTAAAAAATCAATTTTCTGACTCTCCAACTATTGCCGCTCATTGGCATCCAACTGTGCATACCAACTTTCAAATTCACGGAGCAAAGCTGTAGAAGTCAACCCTTTATTGGGCTTTTCAGTCCAACGTGTAAATGCCTTTTTAGTTACCAATCTTGCATCTTCCAAGAAAAATTCTTCTCTCAAAGCTTTCTTAAAGGTTGCCCAATTAGCATCTCTTCTATGTAACTCATCAATCCGATCATGTAGTGCATGCATGGCCAAACGAGAGAAATATTAACTCCATGCATATTGCAGTAACCCATCAAACAACATCTTTTTTTCATACAATTGGATGAAGGCCGAAACATTTTGGCCCTTAAACTGCTTCAATTCCTATCCCACTGCCTGCAATGCATTCATAACTAAGAAATCAATTCTTTCTGCTTCCTGCCAAGTTTTCATCTATTGTTGTAATAACAACTACTATTGTTGTTGCTACTACAACAAAGCAATCACCTATTGTAAAGCATCACCATTACTTAAACCTGTAGAACCCCCCACCTTTGCACACCTACTGCCGACTTTCACCTCGTGTTCACCACTATCGGAGCGTTTGGGGTTGAAAGTCTACCATGCGTTAAGAGACAATAGGGTGAATGGAGATTCAGGGAGAGCAATTCATGAAAGAGAAGGGGTTTGAAGAAATAGAAGATGTAGAAGAATACTCATAGAGATAAAGCTTGTCAATTTATTTTTGCATCATCCCGAGAAGATAAATCCCTTGTAAACCAAAAATGTGCATAAAACAATAGCTTCCTCTCTGTTGCTCAAACCGCCAATCTGATGCTTCCGTTGGCTTTGAAAGGGGGGTAAACTATCAAGACTATCAAGACACTTGGACAAAATTCTCCCATATCACTCCTTCTCCCAATTTGGAGTGTTGTTACTGTCTGTAAACCACGATCGTGCATCGCCCAATTTCACCAATCCTTCTTTTTACATAAAATCTCCCAAAAATGACTAAAAGCTACTTGCATTTTTTACATGTCATCCTATTCTAGAAGTTGTCTATAACTTTTGGATATTTACAAGAAATAATATCCAAAATATCAAAAATAGGCTAAACTTCTCCACAAATCTAGTATTTTTGAACCATCTATACTAGAGCATTGACACTAATGACTAATGTGGCATTGGCTCTCTAGATCAATAAGAAAGCCGAATGGCGATGCACTCTAGAGTTTTTCACACTGTGTCCGCGTAGCGCCACGACACGCCCCCTGGCCTTTCCTTCTCGCACGGTATGTCGACGCTGGGCGGGATGCACTATTGCACCATCAATTGTACATAAGACATACAACCTTCACACAAGGGGCCATGAGGATTCAATTAACAGGATGTGAGGAACTTGGTTGCCCTCTTGTAATAATCAATAGAGTGTGAAACAGAGGGCGGGCTGAGCATGATTTTTTTTTCTTCATCAACTGAGAGGTGAGGATTGAGGGACGTTCCAACACTTGGAAACAAGTACGTTCTCATTTTCCTATGCGCACATGGGACATGCCTCCTCTGGCTATCACTCTACACCTCATTCTCTTTGGTGCACTGCATAATAAGGCTCCATGGCCTTCCTTCTTACACCTATGCCAAATGGGTTGGGACACACTGATACACCATTAACTATGCACATTGGCATACTCCCTCTGAACCCTTCCCTTTTTCGATTTCTAAACCGGATGTGAGTTATCGGTTTCAATCATTATTCTTCGAGTGATGTGCGCCATCGTGTGAGCAACTAATCTATCATTTCCACATGAGTGACTATCGAGATTGAGTGTTGTATACCTCACCACATCAACAACCTAACCAACATTTCAACAAAAAAGCTACCTCCCTGGGTGCTACTACATAGTCCCTACCATGCTGGCGATTGTGTTGTGGCAAGCCCTGGTACCTCCTACTGATGACTTGGATCCTTTATGCAACAACGACGGTTCACTTCGATCATCTACAAATCAGGCCAAGTTTTTCTAATCCTACCTCTTTTGATTTCAAGATTCAATCATGTTTTAAGTGTGGGGACGTATGTGTATGGGTTGTGATCCCATGTTAGGCCCTTCTCGTATCATCAATCTAATCTATCAAGGTCTTAAGTGTAGGGGCGTGTCCTTATGCATCCGTTGTGCATAGCCTCATGGAAACATCCCTATCGGACAATTTGAGCATACCATATCCTAGTCTTGCCCTAATGGGGTCCCTTCCGCACCTACCCATCCTCTTTTTAACCCATCTTGGGTTTGTTTCTTGTATGTTTTTCTTTTTTATTTGTTTTGTCACTTTTCTATGAGAATGTACTCTACGTCCACCAAAATTATAAAATAACCTTACAAGCCTATTTTTCCCTTTGAATTGGCCAGTTTTTCTTTTTATGGACCCCTATTCCAAGCCATGGATCATGAGTTATTAATTTTTGAAAAAAAATTTATCCATTTAACGTGTTTCCATGCGAATGTCTCTTTTTCGCTTTGGACCAGTGATCTGATGTTACAATCATGACCTCCACATTTCTCTAGACATTTTTCCTTTTTACCATCCACCATTCCGATGTATGGTTTGTTCGTTATTAATTTTTCGTCTTTTTAAGAATTTTTATGTGCGTTTTTAACCATTTTTCCATGTAAACCTGCCACCTTACCCACCTCCAAATTCAGTTTTGATTTGAGAGCCCTATCTAGCTTGGTCCCTTGCATGATTTTTCTTTTTCTCCACCCTAATCTGGCCTACCAATTTGATTTTATAAAAATTTCCATGAATTTTTATGTATATTTTTCTTATTTTTTCCATGTGAACGCCCCCAAATGCCTTCTAAACTACACTTTGACCTAACGACCCTATCCCAAAAACTTACCTTGACATTTTTCCTTTTCGTTGACCTCCATTCCAATGCACGGATTTTTTTGTATTAATTTTCGACTATGTTTTCGTTGGTATTCTTACCATCTTTTCCATGCGAACACACTCTACCATCCTTAGAACTGCGTCGGACCTTACCTATCTTGTGTGACATCTTCCTTCGAAAATTTTTCATGTTCACTTCCCCGGGTTTTGGATCTTTTCGTATTAATTTTTATTTCCAATTTCGTGTGTATTTTTACGATTTTTCCCATGTGAATGCATCCTATCCATTCGGAACGACACTCTCATTTGACAGCACTATCTGGCACATCATTCTGCATACTTGTTTTTTCACGTCTCATTCCGACAGTCATATTTTCCAGAATTAATTTTTCTATGATTTTACATTCTGAAATTAGGCGTGTTTGCACACGAGCATTCTCGATTTCGGCTTCTTCGGTGTGTCGACGCATTCGTCCCACCATCCTCCCCCCATGCGTGTTCCTACACATCCTCTCAATCCTAAAAACATAAAATTTTTTACCCTCACCCTACGCACATGCGCGGTACGAGGACGCCAATGATCCCATTGTTCCAAATTACAAACAAAACACAAAAAAAAAAACAAAACAAAAACAACGAAAAAACAAAACAAAACAAAAAACTCAATACACACACATATTCCCTTGCCCCTCCTTAGCCCCTTACTCCCCTCCCTCAATGACCCCCCTACTCCACCCAGCCCCTTATCCCCCTTCCCTCAATGACCCTCGTACCCCACTCTAGTTCCCCTACCCTCCCCTTAGTGGGCCCCCCTCTCACCCTCATACCCCTTCCCTAACTGCCCCCTCCTACCTTCCCCCTTTCCCCCCTCCCTCTCCCTCCTCCCTCACCTGGAGCAACGGCACCGCCTTGTTCCTCCCTTCGGTGCCGCTTGTAGTGCCCCAGCCACCCATCGGAAGCCCACTGTTAGACACACCAACGCCGCTGCCCTGGGCCGCTCCACGCCTAGCCATCGCAAAAGTCGCACCGCCTACCCCGAATCGTCGTCGTTGACGTTGTTAGCCCTGGAGCTGCAACGCGTGTGCAGAAGTTCGTCGTGGTCCCGCTTGCTGGTGCTACCTGTCGAAGGTGCCTCGGCTTGCTCATACATAGCTGCATGTGCCTTTGCATCGCCGCCTTGATGCCTCTCCCGCCCCTTTGATCCTTGCTCTCCCCCATGCTCGCCATGGTGGTCGTCGTCGTCGGCCACGCCACCGCCTCTCCTGCCTCCTTCTCCTCCCTAACCTCTCCTTACCACCCTCCTCTCCTCTTCCCCGCCCACCCTAGGTGCATCCCCAACTGCCTCAGGTGCCCCACCACCCCTCCCCACACTCCTCATATATATATATATATACCTTTTGAGAAAAATAAAAAAACCACAACCCACAAACCCTACTCATAATCACTACCCCCGTGTTTCATCCGCCTTCCGTGCGTGACCCTTCTTTTTTCCATGTTCTGTGCATGTGTACCTTCTTAGGCCTCGTTCGCGTGCGGGCTTTCCATCTCGTGATGCATGTTTGTGATTGCCCTTATTCATGTGCAAGGACATGCATGTGGTTTCTCTCGTGGGGTGACACACTTGCTGATGTTCACATGCAGCTGACATGCAACCCGAGTACATTTTTCTGACTTTTTAAATCTTTCAAAGTCAAAAAAAATTAAAAATACATGAAAACTTACGAAAATCCATAAAAATACCAAAAAGAAATTTAAAATTTTGATTTTTTTTTTGAAATAATTCAATACGTTTTTAAAAATTTTAGAATTTTTCTGAGCTCATAATGTCCAAGACTACTATGCTTGCATACACACCCCTCCCAAGTATTTCTTTTCTTTTCTTTTTATTTTTGCTATCCCAAAACCCACAATGAATTATTAAAAGGAATCATGATCACCACGTTTTTCACGCGTGTTCGTGCTAAACACACATATTTTTTAAATTAAAATCAATGTACCATTCAGTTAACACACGCTTCGTGCGTTACAACACATTTAATTTTAATTAAAAATGAACTAGTCGTAAACCAAAAAGCATATGCTCGCAAAAAAAGTGTCAAAGACACAATTAATTTTTAATAAATGAATTTGCATTTAGAGACCCTCAATGAAGGTTTGAAGTCCAGGTTACGCTAAAAGCACTATTTCAAACTTAATAATTTTTAAATAAAGGATAAGAAAGAACCATCATTTTCTTTTTAAGGTTTATTACCTAATAAAATTTTACCTATTATTAATAATACTATTAAAATAAATCATTCATTATATTTATTTCCCCTACACTACACATTTCCCTTTTTAATGAACGCGCTTCGTGGGGATGGGAACGGTGGAGTCTTGTCTAGTCCCTCTTGTCGATGATGGTTAAACATTTCGAGTGTCATGTCAGTTTGATTAGTTCTTATGTGATTCTATATTTTTGTTTTGCTCATGTTGATGAGTCAAGGTACGGTATGTATTTTTCTTTTAGTCTTTTGATTTGTTGACTAAAGTAGTCCAAATAATTTTTGAAGACTTTGTGATTTTAGATATTATGGTTCTATTTTATATATATTTGAGAGGTGATTTTGCTTATTCCAGACGACAAAGACTTAGCTTGGTATGTTGGGGATGTGGTACTACAAGGCACTTTGTATGTCATGCATTTGGAGTTGCGGATAGACGAAATGTTTCAGTGTTATTGCTCCAAAGTGGCTAATTGTCTTGAGAGTTCATGGTATACCATGATTGACTCTATCATTTTGAATCAAAGCTTCAGTTCATGCACAAAACATTAACCAACTGAGGGTGGATCTTTTAGCCTATCTTTCCAAGCAACTCCCATTTGATTCCTCCTTTTTTGAAGCTTATCATCATAGATATGCCGCCTTAGGTCCATTAGTACCTTGTCTATCTCATTATTAACAGATGGCCCATAGGTATGACACTTGTCTTTTCCTTTATCAAACTAACCCTCAGGTATGTTCACTTTAGATGTTGGAATTCCTGCAATGGATGCTGCTATGTATGCTAAAGGAAAAGGAGTGGTTGTTGCAGACATTGAAATATGGCATAAACGTACTGGATATGCAAATGTGCAAATACTGAAATTAATGCAGTCCAGAGGATTGGTTACAGGGTTGCCTTCTTTTAGAGTTGCAAAATTTCATAAAGTCTGTGAAGCATGCCAGTTTAAGCAGGCAAGACAAGCCTTCTCGCATGACAAAGAAGTGAGCAGAAATATACTTGATGTAGTGCATACAGATGTTTGGGGGCCTACACAGAATGTATCTCTTGGTGGCAGCAAATACTTTGTCACATTTATTGATGACTGTTCAAGGAAGCTATGGATATATTTCATGAAGGAAAAGAGTGATGTATTTGAGCACTTCAAATCGTTCAAGGCAGCTATTGAAATAGAAACATGCTTGAAAGTAAAGAGCTTGAGATCAGATGGAGGAGGAGAGTACCTCTCTAATGAGTTTAGTGGCTTCTTGAGGACTCATGGGATGAAGAGGCAATTTACTTGCAGGTATACCCACAACAAAATGGGATTGCAAAAAGAAAAAATAGGCATATTGCAGAAGTTTCACGGGCATTAATGGTTGAAAAGAATATGCCAAAACATTTTTTGTCTGAAGCTATCCATATTGCTCTCTATATTATGAATAGAACCCCCACAGTTGCAATTCACAGGATGACTCGCGAAGAATGCTTTACAGGCAAGAAGCGCGATGCATCACACTTGAAGGTATTTGGTTGCGTTTTGCATATGTTCATGTGCCAGATGAGCTACAGAAGAAGCTTGATCCAAATGCTAAAAAATGTATTTTTATTGGATACTCTTTAGAGTAGAAAGGGTGTCGTTGTTATAACCCTGTCAATAGGTGCATTCAGAGTGAGCATGGACGTTATTTTTTATGAGATGAGTAGTTGGTATGAACCTGCTGGTGATGTATTAGATGATGATAATGATCATGACAGCTATGTGCAGAAAGAAAATCAAGAATCACGGAGTCTTAGTGGACTAGAAACATCATCTGGTACTACACCTATAGTGAGCCCTTGGAGACTAAGGAGTAGCCCCACATCTTTAGGCGTATCTGTAAGTGTTGCAAACAAAGACAAAGGAAAGAAGAAAGTGATGGATGGTAATGATGCATCTACTAGTCATTTGGGATTTAATGGAGATTCTAGTGGTTCAGAGAGTTTGGATGATGATCTTGGTATTCCTTCAGTTAGGACACCAGGTGTACAGAGAGCTCATAGTAATGTAAAGGCTCCATTGAGTGATCCAGTGGTACGCAAGTCTAGCAGGGTCAGATACCTTGTTAAAAGATTTGGCTTTGAAGGTTATGCAGCTCACCATTATGCTTATATGGTGAAACTAGTTGAGGATGTTGAGCCCACTTGTTTCGAGGATGTTGTTGGTCATGCTCATTGGGATGTAGCAATGGATGAGGAGATGGCTGCATTAGAAGCCAATAAGACTTGGGATTCGGTACCCTTGTCTAAGGGTAAGAAAGCTATTGGCTGTAAGTGGGTTTAAAAAGTCAAGCATAATGCAGATGGTTCAGTTAACGGGTATAAGGCTAGGCTGGCCGCAAAAGGCTATGCTCAAACATATGGTATAGATTATGAAGAGACATTCAGTCCAGTTGTTAGGATGGCAACTGTTAGATGTGTGATTGCCTTGGCAGCAGCCAAAGGTTGGAGTTTGTAGCAAATGGATATTAAGAATACCTTCTTGCATGGTGAATTGCAAGAAGAAGTGTATATGGAGCAATCAATAGGTTACAAGGATTTAGAGCATCCCGCATATGTGTGCGTCATAAAGAAGCTGCTCTATGGGATGAAGCAAGCACCTAGAGCATAGTCTAACAAGATTGGAGAGTATCTTGTCAATATTAGATTTTGTATTTCTGATGATGATCACTCACTTTATGTGAGAAGGGGCAATGCAGGTTTGGTCATCATAGTCATCTATATGGATGACTTGATTATTACAGGTGACAATGACAATGGGATTGCTGAAGTTAAGGACTTCTTGAAGAAGAAGTTTGAGATGAAGGATTTGGGTGAGTTGAGATACTTTCTTGGTATTGAGGTGATGAGATGTGATGATGGTATATGGCTATCCCAAAGGCAGAATGGCTTGGATATGTTATCCAAGGATGGTATGGTAGCATGTAAGCCTCTTTTAGTACCATTGGAGCAAAATGTGAAGTTGAGTGCCGACGTTGAAAATGAGATAGAAGACCCTAATATGTTTAGGAGGATAGTAGGGAGTTTGATTTTACATGACTATCACAAGGCCAGACTTGAGCTATACTGTTGGCCTTGTCAGTCAATTTATGCAAATGCCTAGAAAGCCTCATTTGGATGCAGTTAGACGTATATTGAGATATGTGAAGTCCACTTTACATTATGGACTTTTTTATGAGGCAGGTAAGGATGTATAGGTCTTTGGATACACAAATGAAGATTGGGCTGGTAGCATGTTAGACAAAAGATCTACTAGTGGATTCATGTTTTCCCTTGGTAGTGTAGCAGTTATATGGAGCAGCAAAAAGAAACCTGCAGTTACTTTATCAAGTATGGAGGCTGAGTATAGAGGTGTTTTTATGGCAGCATGTGAGGTGGTATGGCTACAAAAGTTATTAGGTGATTTGGGTGTGCAAGGAGATGGTCCAGTTGTCATTCATTATGACAACATGAGCATCATACAGTTAGCTAGAAATCTAGTGTTCCATGCTAGGACAAAACACATTGAGGTGCACTGCCACTTTATGAGAGAGAAGGTACTTATAGGAGATATTGACTTGGTTTATGTCAGCACCACACAGGATTTTACACAAAGGCACTGGGCATAGAGAAGATTCCAAAGTTTGAAAGCTTACTTGGAGTTGCAAAGATAGAGTTGAGCTTGAGGGGGGGTGTTGAGATGGCAAGCTCAACACGTGCGGACATTGATGATGGACCGCCTGGCTAGATGGATCCGCACATCTACACTTAGCACGTTGATGGTCATTATGATACTCACATGGCCACTGACTTATCACTTATTATATTTAGTTTGTTACACCTACCTACAGCTGGCAAAGATATAGCGCCAGTCGATTAGTATAGTCTATTATGCACTGTTTAACTTAGTAGGCCACTTTCCTTTATGTTGTATCTTATCTATACTTTGTGCACATTGTATAGTGTGTGGAAGAAGAAGAAGAAATCAGCAAGAAAACGTTTTGGCCTCCATCTCTCTTCTTGTGTTCTTGAGTGAGCTTCCTCTTGTGTATATAGTGTGTGTTTGGCGCAGCAGCTCAAGCAAGTTCCCCCACCACACGATTCTTCACACTTATATGCATGATGAGAGACAAGTCAACACTATGGTTATTTGACCGAGGTGGTGCATCACTGACACATATTGAAGGATGTGCAAGTTCAAAGGGGGTGGATGTCGTGCTATTACACAAACATAGTGTGAAAAAACCTAGAGTGCATCATCATCCGGCTTTTTTATCAATTTAGAGAGTCAATGTCATATTAGTCATTAGTGTCAGTGTCCATAGTATGAGTGTTCCAAAATACAGGATTTTGTGACCAATTCTAGTCTATTTTTTATATTTTTGAAATTTATTTTTGTAAATATCCTAAAAATATGCGGAAAACTTCTAGAATAGGGTTGATATGCAAAAGCAAGTGCTTTTTAGCTAGTTTTGGGAGATATCATACAACAAAATGTACTTTCAAATTCACACCCAATGAGATCACAGTTTTCAAGTAGCAAACAACACTCCAAACGGACAAGGATTTTGTTTATCTTCTCAGGTTCTATCAATACATAGTGCTTTGATTCATTGAACTTTGTTTTTATCTTGTGTATCTCTTGTCTATTCTTTTTCTTATCCTCCATCTCCTATTCTCTACTTGTTTCTCTTCCCAATGGATATGACCTTTTGACTAAAACGCCTTTGACAACATGGTTTGGGTAACCAAATCCATCAATTTTCCACGCAATAACCTTGAGCACGTAGCAACACTTTGGGAACCCATGTGTCATTGTGCCAGCTCTTTGTTGATACATGATGTATGGGATGGGTCATGAGATGATTACATGGTGATTGAATTTTGTTTGACTTAGATATATATAATTTGCATTTTACTTTGCAATTGCATTGTCATATTTTGGAGTTTAAGAAGAATTTTGGGTATCTAAGTATATGATTTCTTTTTAAGTTTTAATCTTTGGAAGAGTCAAGGGTTCTTTGACCTAGGTTGAGTGCATTGGTGGTTTCTTTTGTCGCAATGGGAGGGCAGTCAACATTATGACTTCCTAGGATGTTTGCTTGGTCATTTAGCCTTATAGATTTTGAAATCATTGTGGAGAATTCTAATATCAAAGTACATTGAGAAAAATCCAATTTATCTAAGAGTTTTTGTTGGTGCTAGGGGTTCTAGTTTGTGATGAAGTGTGAATGCATATCTGTGGGTCCTAGGGTGGATACATGAGTTAGAATGTGTGTTTGTGGTTTACTATGCATCCTAGTGTTTGTGTACTCTAGGATGTTTATGAGGTGTTTGCAGCTACTCAAATTTCACTCAATTGTGCATGCCTAAGTGTATGCCCTATGATGCAAGGTATGTGCAAGTTATTCATGGTATTTTTAATGTGTGGTGGATGGATGATAGTGCATGCTCTAGATATATGGTATGGATAGTGCAAAAGTGCACTATGAGCATTAAAAATGTGCTAGTATTATTTTGTGCCTATCTGTGCATGCACTTACATATGCATATCCTAGATGTAATGTGAGCTATGTGTGACCTACGATGTACCTAAATGTTTGTGGACTTGATTTTGTGCCTACCCTATGTGTACTAATGTGGGATGTGTTTAAGCATGTGTGTGGTAGGGGTACGAGGTGCCTAAGAATCAAATGTTTCTAAGTGGTTGTCTAATGTAACCACACACTATGTATGGTTGGTGTGTAAGTGCACTATGTGCATCTAAATGGGTTCTATGTGTGCAAAGAAGTGTGCTAGTGCATTGAATACACACAAGCATCCTAGCATGCATATGAGTGTGCCTAAGGGTAGAGTGAGGTTTAGATGTATGTGTGATGATAGTGTAACATAATTGTGTATGTGACTAGGATACACGAATGTGTGTAGGGGTGTAGTGGGCATACGTGCATGCACAATGCACAGTGTAGTGCTCTATGATGCAATGTGTGTGTGAGGACAGATGCTTGATGTGTGCTGTGTGTGCCTATGGTGCTATGAGTGCATGCACAATAATATTTCATGGATGCACATGTGGATACACTTATATGAACAAGATGGATGCACAAGGATGTACATGAGCACAATGCATATTACAGATGCACATGGAGACATAGATGTGCATGTGGATATATGAATGCAAAAGTGAATGTGCATGAATACACTATTTGTGAGATGGACGCACTATGTGCAATTGGACACACATGGATGCACTATGTGTGATTGGATGCACGCGCATGCACTATGTGTGGCCAAACTATGTGTGGATGCACACGAAAATGGAGCAGATGCAAACACACACACTATGTGCAGTACACAAGGGTGTGGATGCACAGTATGCATATATAATGTGGATGCACAGTATGGATATATAATGTGTATTTCTACGTGAAATTTTGTGTGTCTATATGTGCAAACATATACACTATGTGCAGTACACAAGGGTGTGGATGCACAATATGCATATATAATGTGTATTGCTACATGCAATTTTGTGTGTCTATATATAGGTGTGTATGCATGTGTGTACCACTTTCCTCCCTCCCTTGAGCCTCCCCTCTAATGGGAGAGTACTAGGGTGAGTTGAGAGGAAAGTGCCCATGCATATGATACGTAGCATGTGTGCATGTTATGTATAGTGACACTAGCAGATATTTAACATGTGCAATGCACATGTAAGGTGACGTACGTGCACCTTATGCGTGTTATGTGCTCCTTTATGTGTCTTGTGGATTTATGTGTCTATGTATGTACTAGGTGGTGTGTGGTGAATATGTGTGTCTTGTGAATAGGTGTGTGAGGTGATGTATTGTACTATATGTAGCATTGTGCATGTGTATGTGCAATGTACTTGTAGACATGTGTGTGTGTATGTGAGAGCTTTATTTGTCTCATGTGGGTATATTTAGCATCTTGTATATGGGTGCATATATGTGTGTAGTGATGCATATGTGTATGTGTGATACTTATGCCTACAAGAGGATGGTAGGTTGTACACTATGCACTACATGTGTCTCTTTTCCTCCCTTCTCCCTTCCCTTGACTCACCCATATGAAGAGGGTAGTGCTAGGGGTGAGTTTGAGAGGAAAAGGCCTTTGCATATGTGTAGCGTGTGCATGTGGCCTATATGTGTGCTAAGCATATGCAAGGTGTGAGTTAATCATGTGTATGTAAGTGTACGAGTGTAAGTGTATGTGTGCAAAGTGTGTGTATGTGTTTTCATGTGTATGTGTAGGTGTGTATGTGTGTGTGTAGTGTGGTGTGTGGGAGGGGGGTGTGTGTGCATTGATAGTAATGAGTGGGATGGTGGTCTGGGTTGGCGATGGAGACCTTGTGTGGCAATGGGAATGGTGGCAGGCTTTGAGCGAGTGGAGGAATATTAATGCATTTGGGGGCTATGCTTTGTGTGTAGTGTGGCACAAGAGGACACAAAAGGTACAAATTTGAGTCATATTGAAGAGCTCAATCATAAAGAATTATGGCTAAATGGATAAGCTCATTCTTGGTGTTTCTACAAACTAGGTCTCTTCTTGTTATTGATCTTGCTTTCTTCTTGTGCATGAGAGAGAGAGTGAGTGAGTGAGTGAGAGAGAGAGAGAGAGAGGGTGTATGAGAGGGAGAATGTGAGGGTGTGAGAGTGAGGGGCTTTGGAGAAGCTCTTCTTCTCCTCTCACCTTCTCATTCTTTTTCTCTTCTCTTTTCTCATGCGCGTGGCTATGGAGGTTGGAGCTTGGAGCTTCTAGATGGAGCTTGCTTGAGCGAGTGCCTTGAATCATGGAGTCATCAAAGGATTCAATGAAGAGGACTACAACAATCGAATTCAATGGTAAGCTCACTACATCCTTGTGCAAGATCATGCACTACTATATGAGAGGTGGCCATTGCCACTCCTTGAAACACTTGACTTGATAGCGATCTGTAGGGTCTCAACGGTTACTAGCAATAGCGATGATATTGTGGTTACGTTTTGTTGGGAGGCTAAATGGATTCAAGCTTGAGTGCATGTGTGCTCCAAATTGAGCAACAGAGTAGGAATTCCCCTTCAAAAAGTTGTTTGGTTTAGGTAGGAAGTGAGGGAGTTGGGAGGTATTTGATCTCCTTTGCTAGATAGTTTAGATGCTGGAAGATTTAGGAATGCTAGTTGGATCAATGGTAAGAATTTTTTCATTAGTAGAATGCATTAAGGCATGGAAAATAGGAAAAAAGAAAAAAAAAGTTCATATAATAAACCAAGAAATAGAAAAACACAAAAAGAAATGACAAAATGAGAGCGGAATTTAGGTGCCGGGAAGTGCTTAAAAATAGCTAAAAATTATGAATATCAAGGGAAAAATATTCAACGTCGAAGGCGGCGGCTCGATCTAGGACGATTTTAAGCGCCAAAGTGCTTTAAAGGTGCCCGAGCGACACTTGTTGATTTTTCATAATTTCTCAGACAGTCGTGCGAGTTGACACGAGCTACTGGCCAATGCGGGATGCCAAGACGGATGCCCAGGATTTTTCAGAGCTCAATTCCGAGTCCGGACGGGGAAATGGCCAAGGAAACGGTCAAGATGCGAAGGGGTGGACCAAAGTTTGGCCAAAGTGGGCATGACCTTTGGGAGCCCAATTTTAAATGTCACATGAAAGGAAGATGAAAATGAAGATGCCAAATCGTGGAGAGAGAGCACGCAGTATGGCGCCGAAAAATGCGCTTGAAGGATGGGAGATGCCTCATGCTGCCTGTGAACAACCATGCCAACTGATCATTGGCCCTCATTCCCCTCTGTCTGCTGGTCATTTCGCCGCCCTTCGCTCGTGCAATGATGGTCTCTTTGAAGATCTCTGATTTCACTCTTTCTCTCTCCTCCTTCTCTCTCTTCTAAAGGCAAGTTCATGTGGGAAGAAGAAGGAAGAAGAAAGGATGGTGGAGGCTTGTCTGGCATGGATCGGATTGCTTCCCGGGCTAGAAATGGTGATTTGTGATCGTGTTGAACATAAGTGCTGCTGATTTTCAGATTTGCAGCCATGGACATGAAACCCGAAACACGCAAATAAGCAGTAATTCAATCTTTTCAAAGGAAATTCAAGATTTTATGGCTTTTGATTGATAAAGTGTTGTTCATGTGGGCTAAAAATTGTTTATGTTGCTGTTTTCCATGAGTACTTGCTGTTCATAATCAGAAAATCAGAAAAATATGCATCTTGTGGTTCAAAATAATACACTAAAACAGGTAAAATATGAAAAATCAAGGGAAAATGATGTTTTTGGGCATACAAATGGAAAAATGAATAGAAACACCAACTAAATTTTCATTTTGCTGCAAGAAGGAACTAAGGGCCACAGCCCATAACCTATTTTGAATTTTTGATAATTAAGTAATGCAAAAAATAAGGGAAAATACAAGGAAAATAGAGGAAAATCACTAAAAATAGGGGAAAAATGCATTTTGGGTGCGGAAAACTAATGATAATTAAGAACAATGTTTGTGAATGTTTGTGGGGACTGAAGCATGAGGATTTGTCTCAGTTCAACGCCACCTTCTTGTTCTAGTGTGTTTTTCCCGCTTTTTACACATAAAATGATGGCAAAATGCCCTATAAATCTATACAACAATGCAACATTTGATCGATGGGAGGGTAGAATGGTTAGAGTGTGTCTAAATGTGGAGTAAGATGATGAAAAGACTGCTGTTTTGGTGTGCATGCCATATAGGTCGGTGAATAATTATAAAATAAGAGCCTAGTAGCACGAGGGTTTCCTCGGTGCTAGGCTCGTGCAACACCGCATAAGAACGGTAGCTGAAAATCATTGAAAGGATGTTTTCCGCATGTGCACAATATTGATTTTATAATTGTTTGAGCACTTGGCATCCACACTATGCATAAATCATGGAAATATTTAAAGGTATCAGAAATCCTGGATGCACAGCAATTGTTTTCATTAGGACCTTGACCCACGTTGAGTGAGAGATAGGACACCCTAAGCCTTAGGCTAGTCGTGGGGTCTAGGGAAAAGAGAAGTAAGGAAAATGGTACATTCCTGTATACGATTAAATGGTACCTTGAGTGGATTTTGTGCGACATGTTTATATGTTGAGCGACGCATCGAGGGGCCAATCCCCAAGGTGTAGGAGAGGCGCGGAGGGGTGGCGGCACTCAGCCGTTGGAGGACCCCCTATGTCTGTGCTTCGTGCCATTAGGCAATGTGTAAGGGACTCCCTCTGAGGAGTAGTGGGGGTGAGAGAAGAGTGGACTACAAACGACGTAATACAAACGCAAGACATTTAGGAAGGCAATGTATGTGACATCAACGCTCCTCGCCGCGAGGCCGTGGGGTTGTTGAGCGCGTGAGATAGAGGTCCGGCTAGTGCACAAGCTAGTGCCGGCGTGTTCTAGGTTCCATCAGTGGTGCGTCTGCCGGGAGCCGCTTAAAAGTGGTGGTCCTCGAATCCTGGTTGTCTAGGGACCAACTAGTAGTTTATGCCAAAGGATACTGAGATTGATCCGTTATTTATCGATAAGCATCGTCTAGCAGAAATCCAAAAGCAAGAGAGAGACGAAAGAGCTAGGTGACGTGCTGAAATTTTTAGGAGATATTTCCCTAAGCGTAGTGGTGCTGAACCCTTACGAGGGAGTGGATCTAGTGGTCTTGGGGCCACAAGCAGTAAGTTAGGAGAAGGTGGAAGCTCTAGTGCTCCCCTTTCTTCCATAAACCAGTCTACATCAAGTGCGGGAGGTGTAACCCCACCTTCCCTTATTCCTAGTGCAAATCCAATCCTCGTCATGGCACAGCCTATTGCAATTCCTGCAAGAACGGTGGATTTGCCGGATCTAGGTTACCCGCTACCCATTTTTAATGGGCTAGTTGAGGAAGATGCGGAACTCCACATTAGGGAGTTTCAAAAGCTGATGTTTAACTGTCGCATCCAAGAAGAAGGACATTTATTCAATATGACTCTCAAAGGAAGAGCCGCTATATGGTATCATAGTTTAGAAGCCGGAACCATATTGAATATTGATTCATTTTATGGAGCTTTTCGAAGGGAGTTTTCCCGTGAAAGGGGTGGGCAATATTGGTTGCGTGTACTCAACGTGACCCGCCAAGAACCACACGAGGATATTCGTACTTATGCAAAGAAAATAAAAGAGGTTTTCCGTAAGTTGGACACCTCTATTCCTATCCCCGCAGCTGCCCAATTGCAATAATTTCCTACATGGTTTGGACTTTAATATCCAATTGCAGTTGAGTAGCATCCCCTTGGGGGATATAGATACTGCCATTACAAGAGCACAAGAGGTGGAATCCTGACTACAAGCAGCCTATGCTTCTCGAGGCAATTCGAATATGGGTTTAGTATTGGGAAACAATGTGGCAATGGCCAATGGCAGTAGTGGCCAAGGGATAGTGATGGCTAACCCTAATGGGAGAGGGAACATGATGCAGAATGTGCCTTTATTACCAGCTCCCCCTAGCATGTCGATGCCTACGGGCAGTCAAATGACAACAAATGGTGGAGGCTAGGCAGTCAATTCTAATACCATGCATGTGGCTGAACAACTAGTGCCTAATCGAATTGTTAGGCCGATGGAACGACATGGTAATGACCAAGGCTATGAGTCGAGCGCTTACAATGTTCTTGGCGAGGTTAAGAACATGATGAAGCATTATACCAACATGATAACGGAGCAGTATCGGCAAATAGCCGTTGATGTCAACTTCCTTAAAAAAAAACAAAATTTGATAGGAAGTAGATACCCAGAGGAGGGTGCACCTTCGAGGTTTAGTTGCAAATGGTGTGATGGGCAACACTATCCAAGAAATTTCCCAAATGTTAAGTGTGACATCTGTGGAAAATCTGGCCATTTAGCAGCTACTTGCTGGAGTAAGATCAGTTCCCTCCAACGAGGTAGTCAGCAACCAGGGCCTGTTAATCATCGTGCCCAAGGAAATGATTCCCAGTGAGAAGATGGGCCTAAACAAATACTTCAACGACCAAAGACTAGAGTGGAGGAGCTACTTAGTGGTAGTGGGGTTAGTTTGATTGAGGCTGTACGCGTTAATGATGCTGAAACCTCTAATTTGCGAGCTTCTTTACAAGAGGTCAAAAGGGTAGAGAAGCCGACAAGGATAAGCCTGTCGACGGAAACCCTAAACAAGGCAACAAAGGAATTCAAGTTTTGGATCCTGCCATGGAAGGGGGACCTTTGAAGCCCGTGGAAAGTAAAGCCGATAAGGAACCACCAAAGAAGAAGGTGAAAGTTAAGAAAGAGGCAATAAAGCCGGTTCAGCGACCTAAAGAGCGGATGGTTTGGTGTGAAAAGTGAGCTCTATCGAACTATCATGAATTTGATTTGGCGAGCTCTCTTTGTGAAGTCAAGCCGGATGTGAATCTTCTGCAGCTTATTAAGCTTTCCCCCAGAGTACGCAAGGAATTTAGAAAGATCCTGCGTACCGGGTATATCATAGAACCTTTGGGTATTGCGCGAGATGGTGATGATTGGTTCGAGCATGCTGAGAAGCATTGCCCAAGGGTTGCATCCTATGTCGATGGGATATTAGTAGATTATGCCATTGTCGATACGGGATCATCTGTTAACATTATGAGTTCTGAACTGATGGAAAGGTTGGGTCTTGTGATCTAGAAAGATACCTCCACAATTCTCAGAATGGTAGATGATAGTTTGAGACAACCGGAAGGCTGCATTACTAAGGTCCATGTCACTGTTGCAAATGTAGAATGCTGTTGGACTTTAGGGTGATTCGTTTTGCAGGCCGTCCAAGTTACCAAGTATTACTCGGATGACCTTGGATCTTGCAAGCGGACTGCCAAGTAGATATACCCGCCGGTCGACTAATATTCGGCAGGGGTGCCCAGCGTGTGGTGGTTGATGCTTATCCTGAGTCCCCGCAGAGTGAGAGAGCTCCTCTATCTTCTCCAGAATTGGAGACATTAGAAGATTTATCTGCCAGTGAGACATCATCGAGTGATGAGTCCAAAGAGGGATCCACCATGGAAGACATCTATCAGATTACTTTGAACGAGCCGATAGAGGCCCAAGTTTGTATAAGAGATGCAGATGTTATCGAGCTAGACCTTGGTACGCCTGATGAGTCGCGACCAATTAAATTAGGTTCTATGCTCAGCACAGCAGAAAGGGAGGACTATGTGTCCTTGATTCAAGAATTTCACGATATATTTGCCTAGAGTTATGATGAGCTGAGAGACATTCCTCCTAGTCTTGCTGTTCATACAATTTCGTTGAAAGAGGGCAGTCGTCCTGTATGACAGAAAGTAAGGCGTATGCCTTTCAAACTGAGGGACGGGCTGTTTGAAGAGTTACAGAAGCTTCGAAAAGCAGGTTTGAGTTTTCCTGTGCAACACACGGAATGATGTTCGCTAGTTGTGATCAGAAAGAAGAAAAATAATCAAATTCGATTATGTGTAGACTTTAGGGAGCTGAATAAGCAGATAGTTAAGGACTACTACCCGTTGCCATTTATTGACCAGATTTTGGATCAATTAGCGGGTAGGAAAATATACTCGTTTATGGATTGCTTTGCAGGATATAACCAGATGGCAATTGCAGAAGAGGACAAGTTGAAAACAACTTTTATAACTGTATTTGGTACTTTTGCGTACCATGTGATGGCCTTTGGTTTATGCAATGCGCCTGGTTCGTGGCAACGAACAGCAGATAAGACATTCGGTGACATATCCCCTGAAGAGTTGAAGGTGTTTATTGATGACTTAGGGGCCGCCACCGTGAGAGGAAGGCAGTTGATCATTTTGAGAAAAT
The DNA here is from genome assembly GCF_053477565.2 of Lygodium microphyllum. Classification (NCBI taxonomy): domain Eukaryota; kingdom Viridiplantae; phylum Streptophyta; class Polypodiopsida; order Schizaeales; family Lygodiaceae; genus Lygodium; species Lygodium microphyllum. The sequence continues at coordinate 13,402,090 of NC_141162.1, forward strand.
GCTTTGAGCACTGTAGACAATTTTCTATTGCTCTAAACCCACGGAAGTGTGTTTTTGGAGTACGTTATGGGCTATTGTTGGGTCATGTGGTCAGTTCGGTAGGAATTGCGACAGACCCCGAGAAAGTCAAAGTTATAGTTGCCATGGGTCCACCACGCACTCCGAAAGAAGTTCATAGCTTTCTGTCTTCGGTTGGTTATTACTGTAGATTCATAAACGCCTTGGCAGAAAGAACGTTGCCGCTTACAAATTTATTGTCCTTTAGCTGTTCGTTTGTATGGGGTGACCCTTGTAAGATAGCATTCGAGGATGTGAAACAAGAGCTAGCAAGAGCTCCCGTTTTAAAAGCACCTAAAAGAGGTGAGGTATTCTATATATTCTCAGCAACCACCATGTATAGTATCAGCTGTTGTTTAGCCCAAATTTGGGAAGAGAAGTGGTACCACCTGATTGCTTTTGCTAGTCGGAAGCTAGGAGTATCCGAAATCAATTATACCTACATGGAGAAGTTGTGTCTAGCAATGGTCTTTGGGACCAAGAAATTCAGGCATTACATTCTCTATAAGAAAGTTGTGCTTTATATGAAGGCGGAGGGACTTCGATTATTGATGAATAAGCTACAGCCACCTAATCGTCTAGCGAAGTGGTTAATCACTTTGCAGGAATTTGATTATGAAAAGGCAGGGACATGGAGTTGTTATTTAAAATAGATACGGCATCTATTCCCTCCTGGTATGCTGCAATAACGCATTATTTATCGACGGGAGAGGTGGGATCCAAACTATCTAAAGCTGAGAAACGGAAAATTAAGCAGCAAGCATTAAAGTTTGCCTTGATCGCATGTACATTATATCGGCAAGGGGTTGATGACATCTATCGCCGGTGTGTGATGCCTGATGAGGTGCCATTCATTTTGGAAGAGTGCCATGATTCTGCTTGCGAATGCCATTTTGCAGGACGTCTTACAGCACAAAAGGCTTTAAGAGTAGGTTATTGGTGGCCTGCCATCTTCTAGGATGCGTTTGCGTATGTTAAGAGATACGATATTTGTCAATGACATGATAGTCGAGAGAATAGGAAACGACCACTCACCCCTATTATGGCGATACTTCCATTTGAGAAGTGGGGAATAGACTTTGTGGGTCCTATTACTCCATCGTCGACTACGCAAAAGAGGTACATCATTGTAGCAACTGACTACTTCACAAAGTGGTCAGAAGCACGTGCAACAAGGAAAGATGATGCTAAAGAAACTACTAGTTTCCTTTTAGAGCAGATAATATGCCGTTTTGGTCCACTGAAAGAATTAGTGTCGGACCGCAGAACCCATTTCTTGAATAAGGTGATCAAAGGTTTGACAGAGATGTGGCAAATCAAGCATAACAAGACAACCCCATATAACCCGCAAGCTAATGGGCAAGTTGAAAGCACCAATAAGCAGCTTGTGGGCATCCTGTCCAAAATTGTATCGGAAAAGAAACGAGATTGGGATAAAAAGTTATACGTGCCAGTGTGGGCCTATAATACGACCTTCAAACGAGCCACTGGCCATACCCCGTTCAAGTTAGTATATGGGGAGGAGTGTGTCTTGCCTTTAGAGATTGAGCTGCTGACTATTTGGTTTGCCATCAATCATTTTTTGAGTGATGAAGATGCACGCTTGACGACACTGGCACATTTAGATGAGCTTAAGCTACAGAGCTTATTGCACCAAGAAGTGGCGAAGCGCCGAATGAAGCAGTTACATGATCTCAAAGCCAAGAAATACACCTTCAAGAAAGAACAGCTTGTTCTGTATTATGACGCACGACGTGAATTATTTCCAGGCAAGCTAGAGCCCAAATGGGATGGGCCCTATAGGATCGTTAGAATAGGAAAGAATAAATCCATAGTCTTGTTAGCTGACCTTGAGGGGATAGAATTTAAAAATAAGGTTAATCTTAATAAGATTAAACCTTATTATTTCTGATTGTACTAATGCTATGATTGCCTTGCAGGTCTAGGAGAGATCGATCAAATATCTGCAAGAAAATCGTGATAGAGGTTGATGGGTCGTCTGATTCCTTATTTAGAACACCCATATTTAGAACAGAGGTATCATCAGGGAAAGCTCATTTGGTGGAGCAAAGGATATAAGGTGATTGAGCAAGAAGGCGGGACATTTATTTGGGGAGATCAAGGTCTTCTGCCATCACTGCCTACAAATGTTGACGAGCATCCTTGTTGAATTCAATGATGATGGAGGGATGGAGCCTACCCGTTGAATATGCTGAATTGCGATTACCATAATTACGAGTAGAGTTCAAGATGGCGGGATATGTAAACCCTTTATGGACATACACCTTGTACTTTGATGGGGCGTCCAGGGGTGCATCCAAAAAAGGAAGTGTAGGAGTTGTCATCCGAGACCCCCGACGACACATTGTTATGAAGTTAGCTGCTTATCTCGGGGTGAATTTTACCAATAATATGGCAGAATACAAAGCCCTGATTATGGGTTTGAATGTTGCCAAGAAGGGTGGTATCCGCCAGTTATTGGTGAAAGGGGACTCGCAGTTGGTTTTAAATCAACTCAATGGGAGGTACATGGTACGAAACCCCATCCTTTGCATGTACCATCATACTGCCATAGCCCTGCTAGATGAATTTGATAGAGTGTCTTTTCAGCTGATTCCACGAAACTGGAATCAGTTTGCCAATTCATTGGCTAATTTTGCGTATGAAGAAGACCTCTTCTTTAATTGTGGCCCTTGTCCCGATATATCTATTGATGGTGAGACAGACTTGGTCGTTTGTGGGGTATGCTTTTTGAACATGCCCTCTTTGGCAGATGATGGTTGATCTAGGTGATGCAGAGGGTAAGCGAGACTCATTTGCCTTTATTATCTTGGACCCACAGACTGATTAGACGACATGTGATGCGAACACCTCTTGCGATATACGCAGGAGGAATGGGTCATAATTTAATGCACCTAGTTTAGGGCTACGAGCCTCTATCCCCCTGGGAATGGTATGCTTTGATGTCTATTATAGTTGTTTCCAGGAGGATGTTATGCGTAGTCATGTTTTATTTCATTAGGCCAAGAGGGCCGATTCAGTTTTGTAGTGAAGTGTTTGATTTCATTAAGCCAAGAGGGCCATTTCCCTGTCTAGTGCGGGTGCGTTTAATTGGGTTTTTGTTTTAAGTATTGTGCTGGACAAGTTTTGTGATTCGTGGAATTTGGTGGAGCCCGAAGGAGCCTTTGCTGCGATGGAAGCTTCTTGTGGCCACTCCAGGTGATACCTCTCCTTTACGAGTACCTTTCTTTCCTGTTATATGTGTATTTGTACTTGTCGAGGGGATACATTTTTGTTGGGGACCGGTAACTAAGGCATGAAGTCCCAAGATTAGGCTAAGTATGTTTGAGGGAGGTCGGAGTAGTCATTGCCTCCTGTAAAGACACTGTTAGGCATCGAAAGACCTGTTTTAGAAGGGAGTCCTAGTGGCCCTATTCTGGTAGCCTGCTAGGTAGCCGTTCTGGGAGTTCTTGTTAGTAGTGAGGCAGTTAGAGAAGCCTGCCAGAAGTTAATAATGATGATGCCAAGAAACCCTAAACATCCTATAAGATGAATATAAATACAAAGGTGTGTAAAAAGGGGTTCTAACCCCTATCAAAGAAAAGGAATGAAAATATATAAGCAGTTGATCATTGCCTTGCGAAGGCCTGGAAGGTTCCTGGGGACGAGTCAAACCCGGGGCCGATACCTTGTCTTCCTAGGGGTGGCTTCTTGCTAAAGAATGAATGACAAAACAAGGAAGGTTGGAGCGAAAATAAAAGTGAGCGTTAGAAAAGGATTAAGTGTCGCCTTGCGAGGGCTTGGTAGGTTCTTGGGTGCCGAGACAGGTGCTGAGACCGATGCCCTATTCTCCTTGGGTCAGTACTCTCGGCTCCCTCCTTTTTACATGCCCAAGTATGTCAATAAGATAAAAACTCTAAAAGAAGAAATGTACTGAAAGAAAATACTCCTTGATCAGGCTATAGGAGTCCTCGCCTTGTAGGAGCTCCTAGTTGTGTTGTCTTTAGTTGGTAAGTAGTTCAGACTACCACTTAGGGCAACCTCTTTGGTAGGTTTTTTAGTTTGGCTGTGTTGGAGCAGTTGGTTAGCAACTCACTTCGGATCTTCTATTAGATGATGCTAGGCCTATCCTTGTGGATGTCATGCCTTGGTTCTGTCCAGGGGTAGGGGGAGCATTATGCTGAGTTTGATTATATATTTGTTTTGTATCAGCTTGATGCTTCTTTGGTTGTTTATGTGCAGATATGTTTGTGGATTCAACGGGCTGAGTCGCCCTATCCCGTGGTCGCCAATGAGAGAGGAATTTAGGTTCCGGGAAATGCTTCAAAATAGCTAAAAATTATGAATATCAAGGGAAAAATATTCAACGTCGAAGGCGGCGGCTCGATCTAGGACGATTTTAAGAGGTAAAGTGCTTTAAAGGTGCCTGAGCGACACTTGTTGATTTTTCATAATTTTTCAGACAGTTGTGCGAGTTGACAGGAGCTACTAGCCAATGCGGGATGACAAGCCGGACGCCCAGGATTTTTCAGAGCTCAATTTCCGAGTCCGGACGGGGAAATGGCCAAGGAAACGGTCAAGATGCGAAGGGGTGGATCAAAGTTTGGCCAAAGTGGGCATGACCTTTGGGAGCCCAATTTTAAATGTCACATGAAAGGAATATGAAAATGAAGATGCCAAATCGTGGAGAGAGAGCACGCAGTATGGCGCCGAAAAATGCGCTTGAAGGATGGGAGATGCCTCATGCTGCCTGTGAATAACCATGCCAACTGATCATTGGCCCTCATTCCCCTCTGTCTGCTGGTCATTTCGCCGCCCTTCGCTCGCGCAATGATGGTCTCTTTGAAGATCTCTGATTTCAGTATTTCTCTCTCCTCCCTCTCTCTCTTCTAAAGGCAAGTTCATGTGGGAAGAAGAAGGAAGAAGAAAGGATGGTGGAGGCTTGTCTGGCATGGATCGGATTGCTTCCCGGGCTGGAAATGGTGATTTGTGATCGTGCTGAACATGAAGTGCTGCTGATTTTCAGATTTGCAGCCATGGACATGAAACCCGAAACACGCAAATAAGCGGTAATTCAATCTTTTCAAAGGAAATTCAAGATTTTATGGCTTTTGATTGATAAAGTGTTGTTCATGTGGGCTAAAAATTGTTTATGTTGCTGTTTTCCATGAGTACTTGCTGTTCATAATCAGAAAATCAAAAAAATATGCATCTTGTGGTTCAAAATAATACACTTAAACACGTAAAATATGGAAAATCAAGGGAAAATGATGTTTTTGGGCATACAAATGGAAAAATGAATAGAAACACCAACTAAATTTTCATTTTGCTGCAAGAAGGAACTAAGGGCCACAGCCCATAACCTATTTTGAATTTTTGATAATTAAGTAATGCAGAAAATAAGGGAAAATACAAGGAAAATAGAGGAAAATCACTAAAAATAGGGGAAAAATGCATTTTGGGTGCGGAAAATTAATGATAATTAAGAACAATGTTTGTGAATGTTTGTGGGGACTGAAGCATGAGGATTTGCCTCAGTTCAATGCCACCTTCTTGTTCTAGTGTGTTTTTCCCGCTTTTTACACATAAAATGATGGCAAAATGCCCTATAAATCTATACAACAATGCAACATTTGATCGATGGGAGGGTAGAATGGTTAGAGTGTGTCTAAATGTGGAGTAAGATGATGAAAAGTCTGATGTTTTGGTGTGCATGCCATATAGGTCGGTGAATAATTATAAAATAAGAGCCTAGTAGCACGAGGGTTTCCTCGGTGCTAGGCTCGTGCAACACCGCATAAGAACGATAGCTGAAAATCATTGAAAGGATGTTTTCCGCATGTGCACAATATTGATTTTATAATTGTTTGAGCACTTGGAATCCACACTATGCATAAATCATGGAAATATTTAAAGGTATCAAAAATCCTGGATGCACAGCAATTGTTTTCATTAGGACCTTGACCCACGTTGAGTGAGAGACAGGACACCCTAAGCCATAGGCTAGTCGTGGGGTCTAGGGAAAAGAGAAGTAAGGACAATGGTACATTCCTGTATACGATTAAATGGTACCTTGAGTGGATTTTGTGCGACATGTTTATATGTTGAGCGACGCATCGAGGGGCCAATCCCCAAGGTGTAGGAGAGTCGCAGAGGGGCAGTGGCACTCAGCCGTTGGAGGACCCCCTATGTCTGTGCTTCATGCCGTTAGGCAATGTGTAAGGGACTCCCTCTGAGGAGTAGTGGGTGAGAGAAGAGTGGACTACAAACGACGTAATACAAATGCAAGACATTTAGGAAGGCAATGTATGTGACATCAACACTCTTGGCCGCGAGGCCGTGGGGTTGTTGAACGCGTGAGATAGAGGTTCGGCTAGTGCACGAGCCAGTGCCGGCCCGTTCTAGGTTCCATCACAAAAGATGTTGGATATCTTGGAAGAAAAATAGAGAGTAAGTGAAGAAAGAGAGAAAGCATTAAAATGAGAGAAAAAGGGGGGAGAGTTAATTTTAGCTTGTGAGAGATTGAGAGGAAGCAGGAGGCTAAGAAGTCAAGAGAGAGAAACATGCCAAAGGAGTAGCAGAAATCCATATGTCATCACCCTTGGTGGTTCTGGGTATGCTTATAATACTCCTTACTGTGATTGATGGATGAGGACAAGATCATAGTTAGGCACATCTATGATTAAGCAAATCATTGCCATCGATTTTCTATCGACTTTTCCAAAGTTAGAGTGATTTTTGATTTACTTCCACCAACCAACTACAAGGGAGTTCAGTGCTTCCTCTACCACATGAGGTACGATCGACAGTTTGTGCTTGAATTACTTACTCATTGCATGACCACTTTACAAGCTGTTGATTGTATTTGAGTGGACTGAGGTGTGCCAATGCGCTTAGGAAGAATTGAAAAAGGATCTAATGATCACACCTATTCTATGAGCCCCAAATGGTCCATTACCTTCCATGTGCACATTGATGCATCAAAGTTAAATGTGAGAGTAGTTTTGTGCCAACTTGGAGAGCATAACTTGGATTATCTAGTGAGCTATGCAAGTAGACAACTCACTAACAGAGAAATGAACTACTCCATAATAGAAAGGAAAGGGCTAGCTACAGTGTTTGTTGTTTAAAATTTTTTATATTATCTTCTAGTTACACACTTTACTTTCTTTTTTTATCATCAAGCATTGCTTTATCTTGTGAAAAAATCTTGTATAATAGGGCATATTGCTAGATGGTTACTTCTGCTATTGGAATTTAACTTCTCTGTAGTAATACACAAGAGAAAACTGTTTAGATATCGAGCTCCACTTGTGATATGCCAGGGTGACCGTTGTGCATTTATGTCACCGACTTGTCACTTGCAGATGCGGTTGGTACACCGCCCATGAATAATAGCCAGATGACAGCTATCCTTATCTACTTTAGTTCGTGGCTCAGTTAGTATGCCACCTTAGTTAATTGTGTTTGGTTTGAGACCCATATATAGGGTTCTTCTATTTCTATGTACTAAAGTTCCTTTTGGCTTACACAACTAAGAAGAGGAAAACTGTTTTTAGCCTCCACCTCTGTGTGTATTCCCCCATTGTGCAAGAAAAAAAGCTACAAGTGAGACTCCTTCCTTCTCTCCCACAATCTTGACAAAAACAACATTACATGGATGACCATATGTCTCACACAACCACAATCTTTATTGGTTACTCTTTGCAGCAGAAAGGGTATAGATGCTATAACCCTTCTACTCGTAAGTTTACAGTGAGCAGAGATGTTGTTTTTGATGAGATGAATAGTTGGTATAAACCAGTAAATGTGATTGATAATGTAGATGCACAAAATGGTAATGCTGCATAGAATTCACAGCAACAGTCACAAGATATTAGTGGACCTGGAGCGTCATCTAGTAGTGGTTCACATTCTTCGCCATGGACAGGCAGATTGAGATCAGGAGAATCCTCTCAAAGCAATGCAAATAGTGGTATGCAGGTATCACGAAAAGGAAAAGAGAAGGTAGATCAGCCCATGTTTGATGTGAATGCAGGTCACTCTTATGTGGATGGTGAATCCAGTGGCTCAGAACAGAGCATTGATGATGAGTTGGGTATTCCTTCTATTGTTACACCTGGAGTAAGGAAGAGCAGGGATGTTTTGAGAGCACCTGGAAGTGAGCCTACTTTGCGTAGGTCTACCAGAGCTAGGTATCCTATGGATAGGCTGAAATATGATGAATTTATAGCCATTCACTATGCATATATAGTCAAAGTGATACAGGAACCAGAACCCACTTCTTTTGAGCAAGCCATGGGAAAAGAAAAATGGAAGAAAGCCATGGATGAAGAAATGGATGCCTTGGAAGCAAATGCTACATGGGAGTTGGTACCTTTGCCTAAAGATAAGAATGCAATTGGCTGTAAGTGGGTTTATAAGATGAAGCACAATGCAGATGGTTCTTTGAACAAATACAAGGCAAGATTAGTAGTCAAGGGCTATGCACAAACATATGGCATTGACTATGAAGAAACATTCAGTCCGGTTGCAAGGATGGCAACCGTAAGAGCAGTCATTGCTATGGCTGCATCAAAGGGATGGTCTTTACATCAGATGGATGTAAAGAATGCCTTCTTGCATGATGATTTGCAAGAAGAGGTCTATATGGAGCAGCCACCAGGTTATGTGCATGATGTTCATCCTGAGTTTGTTTGCAAGTTGAAGAAAGCCTTGTATGGCTTGAAGCAAGCACCTAGAGCATGGTCTGACAAGATAGGACAGTATCTTGTCACTATTGGCTTTCAAATTTCCAAGGCAGATTTCTCACTTTATGTGAGAAAAACAGAGAAAGGTATTATGCTACTTGTCATTTATGTTGATGATTTGATTATGACAGGTGACAGTGATGAAGATATCCTTCATGTGAAAATGCTATTGAAGCAGAAGTTTGAGATGAAGGATTTGGGAGAGCTGCGTTATTTCTTGGGCATTGAGGTGATTAGATCACCAAGTGGGATATGGCTCTTGCAGAGGCAGTATGGATTGGACATGCTGTCCAAATATGGGATGACAGGCTATAAGCCTATTTCAGTTCCTTTGGAGCAGAACGTGAAGTTGAGCACAGATGCAGGTGAGCTTCTCGAAGACCCTACTATGTATAGATGCATAGTAGGAAGTTTGATCTATATGACTATTACCAGGCCATATTTGAGCTATGCTGTTGGATTGGTAAGTCAATTTATGCAGGCTCCAAGGAAACCACATTTGGATGCGGCTAGACGCATACTCAGATATGTGAAGTCCACATTGCAGTATGGACTATTTTATGAGTCTGGGGTTCAAATACAGTTGCATGGATACACTGATGCTGATTGGGATGGTGATATTTCTGATAGACGATCTACCAGTGGATATGTGTTCTTTTTTGGGAGTGCTGCAGTCACTTGGAGCAACAAGAAACAGCCTACAGTTGCCTTGTCGAGCACAGAGGCTGAGTACAGGGGTGCAGCAATGGCTGCATGTGAGGTAGCTTGGTTGTATAAGCTACTTTATGATATGCATCAGCCTACAGATGGGCCAGTTGTCATTTATTGTGACAACATGAGTTGTATACACTTGGCAAATAACCCAGTCTATCATACTAGAACAAAGCACATTGAGGTGCATTATCACTATGTGCGAGAGAGGGTTTTACTAGGTCTTATTGATCTAGTTTATGTCAGCACAGAGGATCAGGTAGCTGACATATTCACGAAGGCATTGGGCGCAGAGAAGCTGCGCAAGTTGAGAGACCTACTCGGTTTGCGGGAATTGGGATTGAGCTCGAGGGGGAGTGTTGAGATATCGAGCTCCACTCGTGATATGCAGGGTGACCGTTGTGCATTTATATCACCGACTTGTCAGTTGCAGATGCGGTTGGTACACCGTCCATGAATAATAGCTAGATGACAGCTATCCTTATCTACTCTAGTTCGTGGCTCAGTTAGTATGCCACCTTAGTTAGTTGAGTTTGGTTTGAGACCCATATATAGGGTTCTTCTATTTCTATGTACTAGAGTTCCTTTTGGCTTACAAAACTAAGAAGAGGAAAACTGTTTTCAGTCTCCACCTCTGTGTGTATTCCCCCATTGTGCAAGCAAGAAAGCTACAAGTGAGGCTCCTTCCTTCTCTCCCACAATCTTGACAAAAACAACATTACATGGATGAACATATGTCTCACACAACCACAAGAGAAGCATCTAGACAAGGCATTGTTTTGATGACCTATCCAATGCACATCTATTTAGAATGTCTAGAGAAAGAGATTTGTTTAGAGCAAACCTTACACCTTATTGGGTAGTTGACATAGTTCATATCCTAGAACATGGATTGCTTGAACATTCAATTGAGAAGGCTAGGTTGAAATGTCTCATTATGAGGATTCAATCCTGTCAATTGATTGTCAATGACGGTCAACTCTACCGATTAGGATAGGATGAATTGTTGAGGAGATGTGTTTATGAGCATGAGATGCATGATGTGCTTGTAGAAGCTCGTGATGGAATTTCTAGAGGACACTTCAATGGGGACACTACAATACATAAGGTGTTCCAATATAAATTGTAGTGGCCTACAATATTCCATGATGCAACCAAGTTTGTGAAGCACTACGATAAAAACCAAAGAACCAAGGTCCCTATCTATAAGGATAAGATGAAGTTGGCTTCAGTAATAGCATGCTAGCCATTTGAAAAATGGGGGATTAAGTTCATCGATCCAATCAATCCCATAGCATAATAATCACATGCAAGGTACATAATTGTAGCCATAGACTATCTCACCAAGTGGGTTGAAGCTCAGGCAACTCGAAAAAATGATGCTAGTACCACTGGCAAATTTCTTTGGGAGCAAGTGATTTCACGGTTCAAATATCCCATAGAATTTGTTAGTGATCAAGGCACATACTTTGCCCACTTTTTATCTGCCTTCTTAATAATCCATCAAAAATCCCCATTGTATTATCCTCAATCCAATGGTCAAGATGAAGCTACAAACAAAATCTTAGTGATTGTCCTAACCAAGGTAGTCTCTACTACCATTTTGACTGGGATAATAAGCTAATGGTAGTATTAAGGGCTTACAAGATAGCCTATAAAATGCCAGTAGACACCTTTCAAACTTATCTATGGAACTTAAGCAATCTTACTAGTAGAGTTGTTTGTTCCAAGCTTAAGGATAGCGACCTAAGCGAGTTGGGATAGCAAGGAAGCATGGACAAATCGCTTAGTCAAACTAGAACACCTACCTGAAACTCAGCTCATTGCAACCCATGCCCTAATCTGTGAAAAAGCATGATGTAAGAGTTGGTTTGACAAGCATGTCAAATAATGCAACTTTGAACAAGGAGATCTAGTGTTTTTGTACTTTGTAAAGGGTCACAAAAAAAAAGATGAAGTTTAGGGGGTTGGGACCTTTCAAAGTTTGTAATGTTAGTAGAACTGGCAACGTGGAGCTTGAAACCCTAGAAAGAGAGGGTATTGGCTTTTTCAATAGCAGTCGCATCAAGAAGTACTACCCTCCATTACACCCACTATACAAGCCTCCAATGATATCACCACCCATGAATGTTAAAGTGGCAACAATCACAAGCATGGGGGATGAGGACAAAGAATTAATAGCACCAGCCTACTTGTGCATAACACTATATGCCCAAAAGGTACACCTTTCATGCATTAATTGATGAGGGAGCTTACAAAAACATCCTCATATATGATAATTGGACCCTCATTGGTAAGCCCCAAGTGCAGACTCAACCCATTTGGGGGGCAGCCCTATCCACTATTATGGAAGTGCAAAGTAATGGTTTCTATTGAGAGACTGAAGGCCTCCCGATCATCTTTTACATACTGCCTAACAAAAAAGGTATTGGAAAAGAATCACATTTGGATTGCCCTTTTAAGAAATAGACGCACTAAAATATGGATTATGACTTTCAATGCATCCACCTTACCATAGGCAACATTAGGATAGTCATAGCTTTTAGCAAGGATACTATGGCTTCACCAAAGCCCATAGTGCCACTGGTAGTTAAACCCAGTGTCATCCCTAAGGAGCAGGATGGTGAACGTATAGGCATCTAGTGGGAAATATTTGCAACACTTGGAACTATTAACCAAAGCTGTAACTCAAATAACTTGGTGGGTTTCCAAATGAAAATTGTAGCCTACCAAGGGCACATATGCAAGATTTCATTGTCCCATAGACCATATGTAAGAGAGAAAGTTGGCATTACATGAATAGATAAAGGATCAAACCGTGATGGGTGCCAAAAGCCCTATTGTGCACCCAAGGCTTCTATGACAGCAACACCTTGGTGTGGTTGCCTAAATCCAAGAAGGGCACACTTGCCCATCCAATGCAATCTTCCAACCAACATCCACCTACCTGTGAGTGAGCAGGAGGTAAAAACCAGTGTGAGCAAAAAGATGCTTAACCTACGAACACTCAATAGGTCTATTGCCCAAAAGTTAGACCCACTATTGATAGGCCTTGCCCTAATATCTCCAATGCACCACCTCCACTACACAAATAGAGACCCACATGGTTTCTAAACTGCAAGCTCCATCACAAGCAATAGATAACAAACATTCCAATAACCAACACATAGCAGAGGCCACCATAGCTTAGCAATTCAGTCTCTTCAAAACCCAACAACCCATAGGCCTTAAATCATCTTATCAATGCCTATCAATTCTCGAATTGCCATCCGATATGGCCATAAACACAGGAGATGAATTAGTGACTTGTATTGGATGATTGGACTCAACTTTCACACTATTTTCTAGAAGCTATGAATGCTTGGAACTAGGCCTGCTTGAAGAACACATAGTAAATGAGTATGCTCTTTGCCTTATTGTTGGGAGGAATGTGAATTCATATTCACAAAAACTTCCATTATCGCACAGGAGTTGATTTTGCCACTAAAATTTCTCAAGAAAAACCCTTAAACCAACTATTAATCATGTGCTTCAAACATAAAAGTTCCAACGTTTTCTGATGAACTAGATGAGCTAAAAAATCTAACTGAATCTGAGTCCAACTTTCTACAAAAATGTTACTCTCTTCGCATCAAATGGGAACACGTGGGTTGTCAAATAATGACCAATGCATATCAAAGATGCGCCATCAAGACTTTCGAATATGACTCCACCTACATGGCCCTAACTTCATTTAGAGTACTGGCCTAGACCATCAGAGGAGAATGCCATGTCGAATCCATTACTAAAATAGAATCTTTACATAGGTAGAACTTCATGTTGCTCTAGCAGAATGAATTCAAGTGATCTCTTGACTGATGTCTTTACCTATATCACACATGTGGGCATTCACCCACAAGACGTGGACTGCTAGGCTACACTAGAGTATAACCCGAACTTCTACGATTGGCTCTTGCAACACTAGAGTCCATCAAGAGTGTCCCAAATGTCCTTATCTTTTCATTCTCCAATCCTAGGAAGGATCCTCATCACTCCAAGAGGGGAGGGAGTAAGTTGAAAAGTGAATATGAATTGACATATATTGAGTGTTGAAATGACCTATTTTTTGGCTAATTTTTGTTGTTTTTGAGAGCTAAATGATTGATTTTATGAGATGATTGATTGGTTTGGAAGTGGTTTGAGAGTGTTTTGGATAGGTTGGAATGGTTTTATTAAGCTCATGATGTTTATTAGTAGAGGTGTGAAGTTCTGTTGATGTTCTGATATGTTCTGATTGGTTTTGATAGCTTTTGTTTTGTTCTGTTTTCTCTCTGTAAGGAAGGGTGGAGTATTGATTGATAGGGTTTGAGATTTTTTGGAAGCTTATTGAGTGATTTCTGATGGTTTGGAATGGTTTTGGTATGAGTTATGTGGTTCTGATGCTTTCTGTTGACCTTCTGTAACTCTCTGTTGAGCTTCTGTGAGCCTCTGTAGACCTTCTGTATGCTTCTGTATGTGTTCTGTTGGATGAGAGTGTAGCTTAGGAAAGTTTTCTAGCCTTGGAAAGAGGTGAATACAAGTGAAAAAGAGCTAAAAGAAGTGAAAGAAGTAGCTGCTGAAGACTCAAGTAAAGACTGGAGTGAAGTGATAGTGGTGAGCTATGAAAAGACACTATAGTGTCTCTGGTGCCTCTTCATATCAGACATACCTCTTGGGAGGTGCATCCACGACCTAAGAAGGATTATTGAGGGTTATTTCTGAGTGATTTTAGAGAGGATATGATGTACTATTGATGGAGAGAGAGAGGGAGAGAGTCAGAGATAGTCAATTCTATCAAAACAGTGTGATTGTATATGAGAGATTGAGAGAGAAGATTATGAAGACATTGAAGATGAATACTATGTGATGTATTTCCATTCAAAGATGGTGTATTACTTTGCTTTCTTTGTTCTATTGATGGATTTTGTGAAGATGTTGAAGAATATGGTTGATTTTATCAAATCCGTGGGAGATATCTACTATGATGCTGCGTGAAGAATTGTTGTTTTCTTTGTTTTGATGATCAAAGGAATGAAATAAAAGCTTGTTGATGTTACAAGATATATTTTTTTGCAAGAGAATTCCCTTTTCCTTGGTGTTCCTCTTGGGGCTCCATGTTTTTGGTGCGCAGCCAGGGAAACTTGCCATCAACAAGCACCAGAAGAGGCTGAAAAGGAAGGAAATGGCATTGCCAAGAAGAGAAGAATTCAATGGATGTTTGTAAAGTTCCTTCTTCCACTGAAGAGTTGGAATTTCTCATAATCAAAGCCACTTTCCACAAGAAGTTCATCCCACAATGGCGGAAACATATCACCATCATGATGCATGCTCTATGTGGTGGACAGTTTCCTCTTCCTGTTGAAGCAGCAAAAACTTGCATCTTGGTGGCCAACTATTTGGGAACAAACTGAAGAGCAGAAATAGAGAGAATGACCATCTATGGAAGATTTGGCATTCATTGAGAAGTTTCCAGACATCATCAAGTGGGAAATAGTCAAGAAGCTTCAGGAGTCTTGGTTTGTGGAGGTTCACAAAAATAAGAAGGAAAAGAGTTGGAATTTATTCGTAGACGCTCAACAACAAGATACGTGGGATGCTTGGTGTTCTGATAATCTTCTGTTTGTTCAATTGGCAACCCACTAGAAGTTGGTAGACAGAGTTTTCTTTACAACATACACTATTGAAACCATCAGAAGCTGGCATTATTATAATGATGGCACCACCACAATGCTTAGACGTGTGCATTTTGATACCTTCAGAATCGAATACCTTCCTCTGTGTAGTGGCATGAAAGCAGAATTCAGAGACGTTGAAAAGGAAGAAATGTTGGCAAAAGAGTCCTCCAGAGACTGAAGCCTTCTATTATCCCTCTGTGGAGCACTAACAACATAGTGGAGCCAACCCCCTGATGAATGATGCAATAAAGAGGCAATCGTTAGAATGAGTCCAGAGGTACGTGAGAAGAGAGAAAGCAAGAATCAAAGCTGAGAACAAGCTCGCAGCAGAAGCTGCCTTTGACGCCCTTGCGGAACTCTTTACAGAAGTCCCAATGGCACATCAAGCCCTTCCTCCTCCTGTTGGAGGTCCACTTCCAAGCCAGATCCGTCCTGGAAATATTGATGACAGGCCAGCGAATGTAGTCCCATTGCCAGTTTTTAAGGGAGAGTACAATGAAGACCCTGATCTTCGTGTAGCAGAGTTTATGGTAGCATGTGTGGCTAACAATGCCAGAACCCCTGAGCATTGGTTAGCAATATTCCCCGCCACTTTCAAGGGCACGGCATTTCAATGGTATGAGAGATAAGCAGCAGGAACTTTTGGCACATGGGACGACCTGAAGTTGGCCTTCCTCACTAAATTCAGGCGTGAAGGTT
Source organism: Lygodium microphyllum (assembly GCF_053477565.2). NCBI lineage: Eukaryota > Viridiplantae > Streptophyta > Polypodiopsida > Schizaeales > Lygodiaceae > Lygodium > Lygodium microphyllum. Next base: position 13,418,000 of record NC_141162.1, read on the forward strand.
TTGAAGAGCGGATGAGAGAGGAATTTATGTGAACCTAAGTCAGTCCTCTGGAGAAAGAGTAGAAGCTTATGTCTCACGAATGGAATCCATCCTGAAGAGATGGACTAACCATAATCTAGATGATGGCATTCAGAAGGGGGTGTTTCTCAGAGGATTACAACCAGAAGTCCGTAAGTTTGTGGAGCTGCAAAGACTAGCCACACTGCAAGCTCCAACAGAAGGTGCAAGACTGTACGATGAAGTGGAAGCTAGATTGGCGATGAATCCAGGAAGAGGAGTCCTACCTCCTCTGATGCCAGGAATGATGTACCCACCAAATGCAGTCCCAGGTACTGTCCCCTACCCCTACCAACAGATGCCCCCAGTATCACAGTACAGTGCACCAAATCCACAGTGGCCACAATCCATGCCTCAAATGATGGCTCAACCACAACAACAATGGTCCCAATCAATTTTCCCAATCTGGTCAGAGATCTAGATACCTTTAAACCAAACCTCACATTCCCACAATAGTTGGTGTTGTCTCCCAGTTGCCGAAAAAGGTTCAAAGGTATACTGACAAGAAGACGTGGCTTAAGGATTGCTCGCTCAACAGCAACAAAGTCCAACAAAGATTCAGAGCATGTAAAAGAAGTAGACGTGGCTAACGCCTTCCTAGATCCGGGTACCCCAGAGACTGGCATGTGGATTGAAGGTTGCTTCATTGCAAATGCACTGATTGATGGTGGTTCATTAGTGAATATTATGACGGATGTGACAATGAAGGATCTAGGCCTACAAGATATGCAACCAACCCATTGGCTCATCAGACTGGCGGATCAAAGCAAAATCAAGTATTTAGGCATTCTCCCATACGTGAAGACTACAGTGGCTGGAAAAGATTATTGGCTAACCTATCTGGTGGTGAAGCCAAACTCTTATGGTACATCCTACCCCCTATTATTGGGTAGACCATGGCTTTTTGAAGCCAGACCAAGGACGGATTGGTTCAAAGGAACCTTGACCTTGGGTAGAGGAACCAATAAAGTGGTGCTGAAGTTATACGGTTCTCAAAAAGGACATGGATCCACCTCCTTCGAATTATCTTCTGACTCCCCCAATGAGGTTACAGATGGAACATCAGCAGACGAAGATGCTATCAAACAAATCCTTCCCAAGAAAATAGTGGCACGTTCCTTAATAGTGGATATTGTAAGCCAACACCCAAAAGATGCAAAGCTATTATCAATGGGTGAATACTTCCTGGCTGAACCAGGAATGATTTCCGAAATCACTTCTGACAGTGAGATAGAAGCATGGATGTACTACTCTCCCTGTTACATGGCCATAGTGGAGCCAAAGACAGAGGCAGAAGATGAAACAGAGAACCTGTTCTTCTCTTACAGAGCTCCTATAGAGACAAAGACAAAGACAGAGACAGAGACAGAGACAGAAGAGGATGGAGATGATATGGAAGAAGCAGGTTATGAATATGAGACGGAAGGGTCTATCCCACCCAAAGAATATATATATGAAGAAGAAGTTTCAGAAGCATCAGAAGTAGATGAGCTCATGCTGTGGGATAGAATGGCGATGGTACCATTTGGTCTGGTAAATGGATTTTCTCATATCCAAAATCTTTATAAGAAATGGTTAAAGAAGAGCAAGCCATCTTTTAGCAGTGGGTCATGCCACCCTCACCCACCTTTGCCAAGAAAAGATGAAGATGATGCACCGTGCCAATAAGCACCAGTCTCACGATTCCAGCAGGCATTAGAGGGTCCCTATTATGTGATGTTCCTGGATGCGTCATCAGAAGATGAGTCTTCAAGCCAAGAGGTAATTAATCTTGAAACCAAACCCGAAATGGCTCTAATCCCATTTCAACATCTCAAGGAGCAACCTAAGTCTCCACCAAAAGAAGAAGTTGGTTCTAGTGGGACATCAGAAGAGGACACCACCCCCTTGAAGGAGTCGGATCTGTACCCAGAAGCAGTCCGTGGGACCTTCATCCGTGAAGTAGAAGGTGAAAGGCAGTTAACTTTTATGGATGCAGATGGCACTGAACGCCATTTGAAGGTGGGTAGCAGCCTACCAGAAGAGGAGTTATCAACCTTGTACAACTTGTTGAAAGAGAATTTGGACGTGTTTACGTGGTCCTACAAAGACCTAAAGGGGATTGATCCCACAATATGTCAGCATCATATTGACTTGGAGCCTGATGCCAAGCCAGTACGGCAATGACAGAAGCGAATGAATCCAAATTATTCGACCTTGGTGAAAGCAGAGCTGCTGAAGCTTCTGGAAGCCGAGTTCATCTATCCAATGGTAAATAGTGAATGGGTTTCACCCATCGTGGTTGTACCCAAGAAGAATGGCAAGCTTCGTATATGTGTGGATTTTCGCAAGTTGAATTCCAAGACGAAGAAGGATCACTTTCCTATCCCTTTCACAGACTAACTGCTGGACATAGTGGCAGGATATGAGCTTTATTCCCTTCTGGATGGATTTAGCGGATATAACCAAGTGCAAATAGCAGAAGAAGACCAATCCAAAACAACATTCACCACAAAATGGGGGACCTATGCTTACCGAGTGATGCCGTTTGGGCTCTGCAATGCCCCTGCTACCTTCCAGCGAGTCATGATGGCCGCATTCCAAAATCATCTGCACAAATTTATTGAGGTATATTTGAATGACTTCTGTGTCTATAGTTTGATCCGTGAACACTGGGGACATTTGGAACAATGCTTTGACCGATGCCAGGAGTATGGGATTTCCCTCAACCCCGAAAAATGCATCTTTGGGGTCTCTTCTGGAGTTCTGTTGGGCCACATTGTCTCTGCACAAGGGATATCAATAGACCCTGTAAAGATAAAAAAGACCGCAGCTCTGACAGCATCCACCAACCTCAAACAATTGAGGGGATTCCTAGGCCATGTGGGTTACTACAGAAGGTTCATAGCCCATGTTGCAACAAAGGCAACCTCCTTGCACAAGCTTCTGAGGAAAGATGCATAGTTTACTTGGACGGAAGAACGTGACAAAGCCTTCAACACTCTGAAGCAGTGTCTGATTGAGGCACCCATTCTGCAGCCTCCTGATTGGACGAAAGAGTTCCATGTCCACACTGATGCATCAGTTGAAGGGCTAGGTGCTGTCCTATGCCAGAAGGGCTCCTCGAAGCTGGATCAACCGATCTATTACGCCAGCCAAAAAGTCACTGATAGGGAACGGAACTATACAGTGACAGAGCTTGAGTGCTTGGCAATGGTGTTTGCCCTCAAAAAGTTCCGCCACTACCTCCTATCTACCCACTTTAAATTTTATGTGGATCATGAGGCCCTGTCCTTCCTGATGAACAAAGCGGATGTGAAAGGACAAATGATGAGATGGCTCCTTCTATTCCAGGAGTTTAACTTTGAGGTAATTACCAAACCTAGTCGTTCCCATGTTCTGGCTGATCATCTGTCGCGTATCCCACAAATTGCGGACGAGGAGCAGGAAGATCTAGACCTCCCTAATGCTTCCCTATTCTTGGTAGAAACTGTAACCCCTTGGTATGCCGACATTGCCAATCTGTCGGCAACCCAATAGTACCCTCCTGGTATTTCTAGTCGGGAAAGGAAGAAGCTTATGTTAGAATCAGCCCCCTACACCCTGCTAGGCGGCGCACTGTACAAGAAGGGCAAAGATGAAGTGCTTAGAAGATGTGTTGCAGGAGATGAGATTGGGATTGTTCTGAAGGCTTGCCATGATGAGCCATGTGGGGGCCACTTTGCAGGAGAAGCTACAACTAGGAAAGCTCTGCTTAGCAGGTTACTGGTGGCCGACCATCCATAAGGATGCCTATGACTATTGCAAGCGATGTGATGCTTGTCAGCGAATGGGGAAACCCACGAAGACCAGTGCCATGCCACTGCAACCTATCCTTCCTTTGAAGCCATTTGAGAAGTGGGGCATTGACTTCGTAGGCCTAATCGATCCTCCTACTAGAAGGAAACAGAACAGATACATCTTGGTATGTACGGATTATGTCACAAAGTGGTGTGAAGCTAAAGCCCTAAAGCGGAACGATGGTAACAACGTGGGCCTGTTCATGTACGAGAATATCATCACCCGTTTTGGCAATCCCCTGGAGCTGGTAAGTGACAGAGGCACTCATTTCATTAATAAGTCATGGAAGAATTGGCAGAGCTGTATAAGATCCGCCATCTCAAGTCCAGCCCTTATTACCCTAGAGCCAATGGCCAAGTCGAAGTCACGAATCGCATCCTCTGCTCGATTCTGACAAGAACAATTTCCGCACATCATCGTGATTGGGATGATCGACTTACAGAGACCCTCTGGGCATACAGAACCTCCCATAAAGCAGCAATAGGATAGACACCCTTCCAGCTGGTGTATGGTACCGAAGCTTTTTTCCCTGTTGAACTGGAATTGCCCTCTTTGCGAGTGGCTATCAAAGAGCATTTGGGGGACGATGATTCACTACAACGCCGTCTCCTACACTTTGAATGTTTGGACGAAACTCGCAGGATGGCTCTACAGCGCATGGAAGCCACGCAAGCTTGACGTAAGGCTTACCATGACAGCTTCATCAAGCACAAGGAGTTCAGAGAAGGTCATTTGGTCCTCGCCTATGATTCACGATTTGGCAAGTTTCCTAGCAAGCTCCAACAGCGGTGGATGGGCCCATATAAGGTACTTGCTGTCAACCCTAATGGCTCTGGCCAAGTGCAGACCGTTGATGCCTATGATGATCCCTTCCTGATCAATGGATATTGCCTGAAGAAGTACTTCCCTCCTTGGGGATCTTGACAATCACGGTCACCTGATCCTTTCCCCCGTTGGCGTGGCACTGTACTTCTTATGATGCTACTTCTGATAGCTGTTCTTCAATCACTCCTGATGAGATGGACGCAACCCTCTGTCCCCTCAACCCCACCTTCCGCCCCTAATCTCTTATCCCTCTCTTTTCCACCAGTGACAGTGGCGAGGTGGATTCTGACAAATGGTATTTCCACCATTCCCTTGCTTAATTTGGAAGAAAAAAAAAATCGGTCATGGGAGAAAAGGACTTCGGTCCCTGTCATGCCGACCTATTCTTCGAGAAAAGATGGAGACACCCTCGGGAATAGGAGAAAAAAAGTAAAAAAAACAACAATAAAACCAGAAAAAGAAAAAAAAAAGGAAAAAAAAATAAGAAAAACAAAACTGTGATGGGAGAAAAGGAAGAAATTCCCTGTCATAGCAGGCCTCGTTCCAAGAAAAGGTGGCAAACACCCTTGGGCAGGAAGCTGGCTACGGAAAAGGTGGCAACACCCAGCAGTCCAGAAAGTGGATTCATCAATTGACATCCCCAAGATCCAGTTCCGAAGCTGTCGCCCTTGGTACGCTATGTCCTGTGCCTTTCTGCAAAGCGTTTGACAGTCCTCTAGCAGACGCCATGTTCCTATCTAACCCCACGTTCGATCTGATAGCTACCTCCTTGGGTACGCCTCTTCAACAACTAACGACGCGATCTTCATCGACAAACAATCGAGTGACGCGAGCATTCATCCTAACCGGATGGGGTTGTGAGTATGGTTGCCCTCTGTATCGTTCAGTAGAGCGTGAGATAGAGGGTGGACTGAGTGTGACTGGTGTTTCCTCAATCACTCATTGAGAGGCGAGATTTGAGGGACATTACGACACTTGGAGTCAGGTATGTTTCCATTTCCCTATGCACCCACGAGGTGGGTCTCTACCGTCATCACAGGACACGTCACCCTATTCTGTACACTACACTAAGGCTCCCTTGCCTTCCTCCTTGCACTTATGTCAGACGGGTTGGACGCACTAATCCACCATCAGTTGTGCACCCTGGCATACTCCCTCTGCACCATCCCCTTGTCAAATCCTAAACCGAGTGTGAGATATGGGTTTCAATCATTATTCCTCAAGTGATATTAGTCATGGGGCGAGTGACTGTTCTCTCATCCCATCTAAGTGCTGTAAGCTGAGTGACTCTCCTTCATCAGCGACACCGACTCAACGAGATTCATCCATCACCTACCTTCCTAGGTGCTGCCGCGTGGTCCCTGCCACGAAGGATGTGTGATGTGAAGATACCTTGGTACATCCTGCGGCCAACAACGACACAGGACGTGCCATCAACAATCAACCTTGATTCTCTATAATATGGGCCAAGTTTTTCTAATCCTACACCTTCTGTTTCTCATGGACGTTCATGTTTTAAGTGTGGGGATGTAAGCGGTTGGTCTGTTGAGTGGTCCTAGGTCCCTATTGTTCGGTTATCCCTGCACGTCTACATTGCATACCCCTCTGCATATGCCTCAACCTGCTAATGCCCCTATGCCATGCCTTGCTTTTACCCTGATGGGGTCCCTTCCCTACCCACCCGTTCATTTTTCACCCACCCTCGGGGCTGTTCCCTTCCAGTTTTCCTTCATTCCCTAATTTTGCTGTCCTGCCAGGTGCACGCACCCTACGTTCACCGAAATCCACATCCAACCTTTTCACCCTGTTCATCCCTTTGATCTGACCAATTTTCCTTTTTACCAACCTCTGTTCCGGTGCATGGTTCTCGAGTTATTAATTTTTGACACATTTTGCGCAAATTAGCCGGTTTCCCATGTGAAGCGCTTTTCTTGCTTCGGAACCGTGATCTGACGTCATCGCCCTGACAACCACTTTCTCCTTTTGACATTTTTCCTTTTTACTCCGTGTCATTTCGATGCACGATTTGTCCAATATTACTTTTTGCGGTTTCTCGAGATTTTTTCGTGCGTCTTTTTGATATTTTTCCATGTGAACCTGCCCTGTTTGCATCAGAATTCCAATTTGATTTGACAGTCCTATCCCCCGCGCATGACAACCCTGTGCCACCCTTTCCTGCGGACATTTTTCCTTTTTACTACATGTCATTCCGGCAAGCGGTTCATCCAATATTAATTTCCGATTTTATTTTCGGGTCTGTTTTTTGGGTTTTCCCATGTGAATGTGTCTTATCTCAGTCGGAACCATGTTTTGATGTGATATAATTGTCGGGCACGTCTTTTTGCTCATTTTTCCTTCTTCCCGCCCTTTGTTCCGATGCACGGATCTTCCGATATTAATTTTCGTTTGCATTTTCGGGGCCATTTTTTGCGTTTTTTGCATGTGAACGCCCTTTACCCCCCGAAACCCCCGTTGCATGTTTCCTTGGTCTTCCCCTTGCCGTTCTGCACAATTTTTGTTTTTACAACATTTCGTTTCGATGCCCAGATTGGGCGATATTAATTTTTCTTTATTTTTACATGTTTCGTGCAACTCGTCCCGCGCGTGATCGCGCCCGTTTTCGATTTCACACGTCTCCACACGCCCCGGTCGCGTCTGCGTGCCTCGTACCAACATCCCGGCACCATTTCGATCCCATCACGGCAAATTTTTTTTACCCCACCCCGCGCACGCGCGCGAGATGGGGGCACGCTTTTCTTTTCTTTAATTTCTTTATTTAATTTATTCTTTTTTTTTTTAACCCCATTTATTATCTCCTCCCCCCATGGGCACCCACCCCCCATGGGCACCCATCCCCCCCCACTCTCCATGGGCACCCTCCCCTATCCCCCCCATCCCCCCCTTTCTCTCTCCCCGACACCCTTCGCCCCCCAACCACCTCCCTCTCCCTCTCCCCCCTGCGTGCCCTTCTCCCTCCCTCTCCCTTCGTTCTCCCTCCCTATCCCTTCCTCCTCCTCCTCATCTCCTTCCTCCTCCTCCTCCCTCTCCCTCCTCCTCCTCTTCTCCTCCCTCCCTCCTCTCCTCCTGCCTGCTCCCTGGCCGCCCTGGACGCAGCCACCCCTGTCGCCTGCGCCTGAGGCAACCGTCCCCGCCCACCGTTGGCTGTTGCTACCGCCGGAGATATTTGGCCTGTGGAGAGAGATATGAAAGCTTCAAGCTGATAGGGTGCTGCTAGCTATGGCTCCCATGGAAGCTTCATTGAAGGTAGGAATGCAAATGAAGTTGGAGATAGGGTCTAATACTCAAATTGAGCTGAGCAGAGATGGAAAGGAGGTGAGAGGAGTGAAAGGAGAGTTGGAACATGCTCAGTTGAGCTCTAATACCATGTGAAAAGCACGGATCTAGAGCATGGCAATGTAGCTATGGTGGATGGAAGAAGAAGAATGAACTCATGATGACAGAGACATGGCAATGTAGCTATGGTGGATGGAAGAAGAAGAAGAATGGACTCATGATGACAGAGACAAGGAGAGACCAACTGTAACACAAGTGAATTAGGTTCCAAGATGGAAGCTTGGACTCATAAAGACAATCTTGTGTAATGGATTGACAATGACAAAGACACTAAGTGAAAGTACAAAGCATCATGATATTGTATTCATTCCATATGAAAAAGTGGTAGTCAAGTACAATGCTTTATAGTTGTTGGATAGGTAGTAGTTTCCCTTTCTATGCCTATGGGATTCAGTCTGCCTGCATGTCCTAAGCCCAGAAGTGCCTCATACAAAGAGGCCGCGGTGGGTGTGATTGCAAATATCTCAACAATGTCTCCTTTCCTCTCTCTCTCTCTCTCTCTCTCTCTCTCTCTCTCTCTCTCTCTCTCTCTCTCTCTCTCTCTCTCTCTCTCTCTCTCTCTCTCTCTCTCTCTCTCTCTCTCTCTCCACAACAACTCCTCCTCCTCCATATGACACTTTCCGCAACACCTCCTTTCCTCTCTCTCTCTCTCTCTCTCTCTCTCTCTCTCTCTCTCTCTCTCTCTCTCTCTCTCTCTCCATAGCAACACCTCCTCCTCCGTATGACACTTTCCGCAATTGTAGATGCAAAAAAATAAATAACATACTTTGAATTCCTTAACTTCAAACTTTGAGTAGCTCCCCATATCAATATCTAGCACCAAATAAGAAATTACAAGCTACGAGCTTTGACTAGAAAAACAAGATTGCATCATTAAAAATACTCACATTTGGAAGACTGTATATAACCTTCAAAAGGAGAAACACGTGGAGGCATGCTCTCCATCCACAATTGATTGCTTAAGGGCTCTATTGTGAGCAAGCTTTGTAGTCATGTTACATAAAAGGGTTGTTACAAAAAAGAATGCTATCCATGTAGGCCACATGTTTGCATCTAGTTGCCCTAGAGACACACGTGAAGTTAGTTTAGGGTCAACACCTTCAAAGAGTAGGATCTAAATGTCAAAGGAGAAAACATAGATACTTATTGCTGGGCTCTTCCATGATAGCCTTTGCCATTAGTATCTATAAAATAACAAATATTTTGATGTGTGTCATACAATACTAGACTCTAATGAGACCTATTCAATTATCAAACAAGATAAATCACCAAAACAAAGATAAAAGTGTTAGGTTTACACAAAAAAGCAATGTTATTTAATCAAGCACTTCTGTTGATGGTATGAAATGAAAACAACTCACACATCATCAGTTAACATGTAACTCCATTTCTTCAAAGCATCCATCCATGAGACATCGTCGTCTTGTAGAGCACCCCACAATAGCAAGCCAAGACAATATATGCATCTCTAGATCTCCAATGGTAGTAGTGATATTATGTAGCTATTAAAAGCAAAGGACGTGAAAAAATAGTATTAAGATAACATACCAATGAGATCAAGGATTGAGATGCCCAAAAAACAAGCAATAAAAACTTACTATTGGAGAGCAAGGATGGAGTCGATCAACTCCTCATCATTAGGGCAAGCAAGCACTTCAATTTTAATGCCATCCATCTCCATAACCTACTGCCCCCCTTTGAAGGGTAGAACTACGCAGGCAATAGGGGTCACTACCTCCCCCATCACCATTGCATACTTGTTGAGGATGAGATTGAGCTTGTAAACAAGAGCGAGTTTATTCTCCATAAAAACCAGTGGATATCAAGGGGTTGAGGTGAATGCATAAGTACAAGAACGTCAAGAAGAGGAGGGGGCTCTTGCAAGTTAGGGTGTCACACTCATCGAGGACAATTGAGGGCAGTGGAGCTTGGCCTTAAGGGGCTCGTCCTTGAGGGGCTTCTTCTGGAGGGCTTTTCTTTGAGGGGATTGGTGGAGGGGGCTTGGAGGTGTTCAGTCTTGGGGAGCTTATCCTAAAGGAGATCGGCCGCCTTTAGGATAAGCTCCTCTTGGAAGGCCTCAAGGGTTGAGATCTTGAGGGGCTCAGAGTGGTGGGGCTCATCTTGGAAGGCCTTGAGGGGTAGGACCTAGAGGGGCTTAGGGTAGTAGGACTTGTCCTAGAGGGCTTAGGGTAGTAGGACTTGTCCTAGAGGGCTTGGAGGGGCTATTCCTAAAGGGGCTCAACATGATGGGAATCAAGGTGATGGGGCAAGGCATGGAGACACTCAAGCAAGTAAGAATGCATCTAGAACTTGGCCACCTACTGTTGTTGGGACACTACTTGTGCTCTCTATAAGCATGTATCACTCTCATGTGGGATGGGGAATCTCAACCTAGTTCATCAATGGTTAAGAGGCAAGACGGTAAGAACTTTTTGCATGCACTGGTCTACTTACAGGATTTAGCAGTCGGTCATACTAAAGCCACAAGTGGTGCAAGCTATGGAAATCTCTAGGCATGACCATAACCTTGTGAGCATGGGCTGCAAGAAAATATGAGTCCTCAAAAAACTCCACGAGGAAGTCCTATAAAATCTTTTGAAGAGACAGAATTGCAAGCATGCTCCATCTCAAGTCAATGCCCCATTCCTCATAGATTTTACAAACCAATCTTGGAAGTGTAGGCATTGTCGTATTGCAAGCTACATGTGATTTTCTATCTTGTGTAGCTGTCCAAGCACTGCCTAGTGAGCCTAGTATCCTATGTGCCGCCCTAAGTGAGATGGAGGCATGAGGCCTAACCAACGACCAAAGAGAGTCACTAGCAAGTGACAAAGGCTACTACCTTACACTTACGATACATTGCTTGGCATTGAATCTCAAAGACAATAACACAAGATGAGGGCCACCACTAGGTGATATAGGCTACTACCTTACACTTACGATACATTTCTTGGCATTGAATCTCAAAGACAATAACACAAGACGAGGGCCACCACTAGGTGATATAGACTACTACCTTACACTTACGATACATTTCTTGGCATTGATATAGGCTACCAAGTGACAGAGGCTACTACCTTACACTTACGATACATTGCTTGGCATTGAATCTCAAAGACAATAACACAAGACGAGGGCCACCACTAGGTGATATAGGCTTTCCCTTACAATGGATAACCAATGCACCGCTTAGTAGTGACCCACAAAGACAATAACATGGGATGAGGGTTACCATCGAGCAATGGAGGCTTTCCTTGGTAGTGGGTAGTCATGCACCACTTGGTGGTGACCCTTGGAGACAATTACATGGGATAAGGGCCACTACCAAGCCATAGAGGCTTCCCCTTGCAGAGGGTGGCCACGCACAACTTGGTGGTGACCCCAAAGACATGGAATGTGGGCCACCATTGAGCAAGGGAGGCTTCTCCTAGAAATGGGTTGTGAGGTTTCCACTAGCAATGGTTAGCCATGCACCACTTGGTGCAGACCATTGAAGTCAATAACAAGGGATGAGGGCCACCACTAAGTGAGGGAGGCAACTCAAGGTAAATGGGTTGCCACAGATCACTTGGTGGTGACCTTGAAAGACTATCCACCAAAGTGAAACCCCAATTCAAGAACTGTCATCGTTGGGGGGGGGGGGGGGGGGGGGGGGGGGGGAATCTTAAATATGTAGTGCTCAAGGATGTTTTTTAGAAACAAAGTATGGCCTTACCAGTGAATAGATCACAATAGAACTGGCACTATGGTAGCAAAATCTCTTTGTTTGGCAACGAATTATCGGTGCAGATGGGTCACAAATATTCTCCTTGTGGGGGTAGGCTCAATACAAATGCTTAATATATGAGTAGCTAGGTGAGAGGTAGAGCACAAGACCAAGTGAAGGTGTGAGTAAGAAATCTGCAAAATGCATGTAGAGTCCAATTTAGAGAAGTTATTGTAGTAATTGGTTTATGACATGAGGATCGAGTATTTTTTATTAACTTCTTAAGGGTATGGGCAATGAGTACTAAGTGCTTTTGCATTTATAGGCAAAAAAAAAAAAACTTTTTGTGACCCATTGATCCCCAATCCTAGTTGATCAATTTGGGCCATTGATCCTCGTGATAGATAGTGTTGTGGCCCATCATTGCTATCGGGAAAAAGAGAGATAGAAATTAGAATCCTAAAAAGAAGTGCTCCCATCATTATGGATCTATTTTTAAAGAGGGACCGCTGAGTGTACAGTTTATGGTTTAGGGGGTGCCTCACACTCATACTTTCTTGACCTCCTTTTATCACGTGTGCTCTCTTGCATCTAGTGCATCTGCTCTTGTCTTGCTCCTACTTTAGGCTTGCTTGATCTTCCTTGCTCCCTTAATGTGGTAGATCAAGGAACCAACCCATCCAATGATGGGGGGAAGCCAGCTCTTTGTGCAAGGTGCCATTCAAAAACATAGAGGTATAGGCTACTTCTAACTTTGTGCTATTTCTAATTTTGTGAGTGCCAAGTGAGAGGCACCTCCATGAAGTGGTAAGTCATCTTATCATTCTCTATTGGCTATGAAGCCTCCATAGGCCTTGAACACATGTGATGTAGATGGTAGTCACACATAAGGATATTTTCTAATAGGCCTTGAACTCATGTGATATAGAGGGTTAGTGGGATCCTTGTGCACTAACATCATGTGGGTCACTTATGCATGCATTGAACGCTACATGGGTCACCAGCAAGCAAGGGATACCATCTCATCAAGTTAGAGGGTACCGTGTGTTGACCCTCATGTGCACTTGAATACAATGTGAGACACCATGAAGCAAGAGAGGTTTCTCCCTAGTCTTAAGGTCCCCTTCATTGCTTGGTGTTGACTCTCATGTGTACATGTAGTATGGGTCACTGTTAACCCTCAGACAAACAAGGTGGGACATCAAGAAACTCTAAAGCAGAGAACAAGGCCAAGGAAAAAGTGAAATGGAAGACAAAAACGTGCCAAGAAAAATATGGAAACATAAGAAGTGCAAAAAGTCCTAAATCAAGGAGAAAGCCACATTTGAAAAAACGCAAGTCAATACTTTTGTAAAAAAGTGCAAGGCACACTATGATTTATTTTAAGAGTGTCGAGCCGTGTAAATTGTAAAGGTAGATGGGCAGTAGGAAGGAAGCTAGAAAGATAGGAGAACAATGGAAAAAAAGGGCCTAGGCTGTGACCAACCATGTAAAAAGGGAATGGCTGCCCAAATGGGATTTAGGGCTTTGTATATAAAGTTCAAAAGATGAATGAGAGCTCATTTTTTTGGTGTGTGGAAAAGTGTACTCTTCTTCGTTTCTCCTTCTCTTCTCTTTGCTTGTTTGTGTGTGCTCGAGAGAGGGAGTGTGAGAGTGTGAGGGAGTGAGTGTGTGAGGGTGAGAGATTAAGGAGGTGAAGCTCTCCACCATCTCCTCTCTTCTTCTTCTCTCCTCTTCCCTTCTCTTCTCTTGTCTCACATGCGGCTATGGAGGATGGAGCTTGGAGGTGGATGTTTGAGGATGCTTGAGCTTGCATCAAGAATCGTGGAGTTATCGAAGTGCTTGAGAGCGGAAGCAACTCAATCGTGCATCAAGGTAAGCTCACTACACTCATAGAGAGGGATGGTATGTTGGATATGTGAGAGGTAGCCATTAGTGCTCGCTTGAAACACTTGAAACAATAAGCGGTCCATGGGTCTTGGTGGTTGAGCTTGACACCTCTACATTTTGGTTCCATTGCCATGACAAACAGATTCAAGCTTGAGTGCTTGCACACTTCAAATCGAGCATCCAAGTAAGGGTTTCACTCCCAAACCGGAGTTTGAGGTAGATAGGAGATTTAGGCATGTTAATCGTTAGAAAAAAGTAAGTATTTTTGGGTTTGGATGTGTGGATGAGTAGGCTGAAGAAGCATGAATGCTATCTAGTGATTTTTTTATTGCATTAGGTAGGATAGGATTAAAACATTGTGAGCACACAGTAGGGTTTTACTATTGTATAGTAGGCTGAAATAGGGAAAATAAGGGCAAAAAATGAAACCTTGGGTTAAATAATAGTAAGAGGAGCAAGATTAAGGTGAATGTAGACCTAGGCAAGGCAATAAGTGGCCAATGGCAAGGAAGACCTCATTTTTCATTAGAGAGAGAGAGAGAGAGACCTGCTCATCACAGAGGAGATCATGTGCTTTGATTGTGGTGTTTTCGACCAATCCAAGTACGTAAGGATCTTCTTTATATGCCATTGATGTGCTCTGGAAGGTATGATAGGGGAGCCGCAACGAGCACTAGGATCTTCTATATATGCCATTGATGTGCTCTGGAAGGTATGACAGGGGAGCCGCAATGAGCACTAGGAGAAATCTACCAAAATTCATCGCATTGTGCCATCGGGTTCGGAATCGGACCACTGTGTCTCGTCTAACTCCTAGAGTCGGATAGTCGGACCATCCAACTAGGAGCATCAGACTATTTGACTCCATGAGTCGGACTGCCACCCCAAGTTTGATTGGACCGCTCCTTCAATCAAATACTCTTTGACAATTGGGCCAAGCCCTTTGGTCGGATTGGAAGGACCAACTATCTAATAGAACACCCAACCATCCAATTTGACAACCTTCCCCAACCAAATCACCTGTCTGACCCAGTCAAACACCCCATCTGTCCAGTCAAGCAAGCACAACAATCGGATCACTCTATAGTCATGGACCAACCACAAGACTCGGACCCAACTACCAATCGGACCAGTCTTCGAAATCAGACCGTCTCACTCTGAAAGTCAGAGCACCCACAATCATCTGATTCTAGGAATCAGACCAACCAAACTAGGAGTCGGACCACCCCTAGGGCAGGACCTATTGGGACACATTCCCGAACGCCTTAGGAAACCCACCATGGCTTGCCAAAGCCAGGAACTAGAAGAAACCGTGATTATTCCACGTAGAGGTAGACTCTAGGAGCCTAGTCGCATAGCCGACTAGACTTGTAGCCCAAGGATTGACCTCTGACAGCCTTGATAGAGCATAGAGGGAGTAGCATAGTTCCAGTACTACCCTCACGAGCGACCAGAGACCGCACACAGAGCTATCCTAGGTCATAAACACAAAGAAGGGATAGCTAGAATTGCATGATCATTTCATCGATGCACCCCACACATTAATTTCTTCCACAAAAGTGTATTGGAAAAGGACAGAAAGCCTGATTTTGCACTGTGCACAATGGAACACCCAACACTGAGTGTACATAAGTTGAGGATTGTTTTCAATAACAAGGAATGCATCAAACCTAATAACTCAATGAATACACCAATAGGAGGATACCCCATAAATAGTCGGATGCTTTGGAGCCCCATCAATAGGACCTTCGAAAATAGCGGTGGGACCAAAAGGACATCAAGATTGAGGGCAAAGCGCTATCAAAGCTACTAGGACTGATCGACAACCTCATGGAGCTAGAAGTAGAAACAATATCAAGAGTAAACCCAAATTAGGGAGATGACTAGCTGGATCTAGGTGAATTTCTAGTTGTAGTCCAAGACATGGTTAATGAATACGACATGCTAACCAGGACAGTGGTCTATGGTAGGCTAGTAAAGGAGGTGGTCGCAAGCTTGGAGGAAGAGAGGAAAGTGGTTAGGATAGCACTGCAGGGCATAGCTACCTACAACCGCGAGCAGAGAACTAGGAAGCTACAACAAGACATAGAAGTGCATGAGGCTCAATGCATGCTAGCCTTAGCTGGCAAAGACAAGGCAGGACCAACCACAGAGAAAGAGAAAGCACTAGAGGCAGACCTCACATTGAGTGAGCTTGTGACCAAGTGCCTCATCGACAATACTATTTTGCTGAACAAAGTGCGGCAGCATTGGCAACCTCACTACTCTCAAGCCTAGGAATTACTCCAGGGGGCAAAGAGCCAATCAAAAATCAGAGCAATGGCTAAGCAACTATTAGACAAGTACCAGCCTAGTAGCAACCTGTACAGTTTTGTTGAGTAGTTTTTTGAGCAAGTTTGCGAGGCCAACGGTCTCATGGACCTTGCACAACACTCCCAAGCTTTTGGACTCTGCTAAGGGTAGGACATGGTATACCAGCTTAGACACAGCAAAGCGGGAAAATTTTTCTCAACTAAAAGATCTCTTTATTAAGAGATTCTCAGAAGTGGGATACTCTGATAACCTCATAGTCCGACTGATGAATGTCAGTCTCAAAGGGATAAGGAGGACATAAGAGAATAGATCACCCATGTATGTAGCCTCTTCAAGAGGATCTCCACGAATGAGCAACCAAATGAAAGAGAAGTCTCCACCATGTTCATGAATGGAATTCATAGTGAGGAGTTGTACAACGCTTTAGCAGGTAACTCTAGCTTGCAGTGAGACGTGCTGGCAAGGGTCTTCGATGAAGCAATTAGGGTGGATGACCAACTAAGAGAGAGGAGCTCTTGAAATTCAAACCACGATAATTCTAGTCAAAGGACCTCAGAGAAAACCACCTCCTTGAGCAAGGAATCAACTCCTAGCATGTAGGACAGGGGAAGAGTTCAGACTAAGGACAACAACTAGCCGAGGTAAGGATGGAGTTAGCACGACTACAGAAATTGGTGAGGAAACCAATAGGACCACACATCCAATGCATGCATTGTGGTAGCAACCACCTCCAGGTCCAGTGCCAAGATCCTAGGTCTAGGCCTTGCGTAAACTATGGTAGATTCAGCCACGATGCCATGCTTTATAGGTTGCCTAGGAAATTTCCCTCTATCCAACAATACACCCCACCATACCGGGGAAACACGCTGCCAAATTTCCTTGGAAGAGGAGCCCAGCTGGCACTTCCAGTACCAAATGATGCAAGATAGAGATCAACCTGACATGCATACCCCAACCACCACGACCCTATGTAACCCATCAACTAAGTGATGCTCCAGTCCATTATATGGAGGAGCCTAACAAAGACAAAGCCTACGTAATCCCTTATGTCTCAGACAATGAAGATGGAAACCCAGTTCTGATAGTACCAGTGATGGCATTAGGTAAAGGTAGGGGAAGGAGACTCACATGGCTGACCCAAGATCCAATCTCGTGTTGGACTTGGGGTCACCCATGCCACACATCATCACATTGTCTAGAGAGAGAACAACTGAATAAGGAAAAATTTGACCTCAGATTTGTCGAGTGTAGAATCATTCACCTCTTTTTTGCTGATTGCCCTAGATAGAAGCCATCCCCTAACCTGGCAAACGTGCCCTCAGTGCCCTTGGGGCTATTTGGAGTCAAGACATTCGACAACAAGGACACACCCATCCCGATGCATGTCATGACCAGAGCACAGACAAAGTAGGCGGGAATATCGCTGCCAGGGCCCAGCAATGTAGATGCAACCTCAATAGGAAAAAAGAGCTAACAAAGGAGGAGGAAAACGACTGACGCAAAGGTCACTCTTAACACTGAGGGTGCGACAATGCTAGTGACTGGCAAGAAGGTCACAGATGCAGAGGCAGAAACTACCACTCCAAAGATGGCAGAGAAAGGGAGTGCCAAGGTAGAGGAGTATCCCCATCCTAGGAACCAAGTCAAGGCAATAGCCAAAGTCAAGGAGTGGGTAAAAGAAGCCCAATACCACCTTAAGGATGCTGAACCTATCTTAGAGGATGAGATTGATGACCTCTCTAGTGTAAGCACGCCAATCTCACCTACATAACCAAGGTCAAGAGATGCACCCATGCCACAAGCGGCACCACCTAAGCCAAGTTTAGAAGCCAGGGGCCGATCGGTCAATCAAGACCCGTGGCCTAAGAGCTCAAACCTAGGAGAGAGGCAAGTAACCAGCAATCTCCTTGCAACATTAGTGAACACCCTAGTGACACTGAGTTTAGGAGACCTCCTCTTAGACAACACCCCACGCTATGGTATGAATTGAAACACTAGGTGGAAGAACTAGTGGAGCATGCTACTCTGCTGACTTGCAAGATCATGATGCAATCACACTGATACCTAGCTTGACACTGCACTCAGTGCCGAAGTCACTATACATTAATGCCTTTTGGAAAGGCACTGAAACACACGCAGTCTTACCTATCCTAGCCCTAAGAGACGTCACACGAAAAGGAATCGTAGATACCATGGCAGAAGTGAGTGTATTGAGCCATATTGTGCTCCAGGCTTGGGAAAATCCATCTGTCAAAACCACTAGGCTCAAAGTCACTCTAGCTACTAACGGAATAAAAGTAAGGCCATTTGGAGTCTTAAAATTTTGATCAGTGAAGATCGTGGGTGTTGATTTCTATGTAAACTTCATTGTCATGAAGGGAGTGGACTACAACATTCTGCTAGGACGACCCTGGATGAGGAATGCTTGAGTCATTGAAGACAGGGGCAATGGTCTAATGTTCCTAGGGCACCGAATGGAAGTGGTAAAGGTCGAGATGGACACTTGGAAGACAAACCCTATTGACTTGGATGCCGTCTCTACCATACTCACGGGTGGCACACCAATAAGGAAGTCTCACGGACCCCTGACCAAATACATCCCTTGTCCTGACAATGAGCGAGATTGGATGAACATACTAGCAACCATCGATCTCCCATTCTCAGATGAGGAGGAGACATACAAATAGGCTACAAAAACAGCAAGTGTCTCAAGGAGGGAGCCCGTAGTGTCACTCTGTATGATGGCCAGGAGCTCAAGCAGCAGACCTAGACCTATCCCTTCCCATGTTCCTAGCAACAAGCTAGAATTGCACAAGACTCTTGAGTATCTGGCGGGCAGGTTGACTAGTAATCCCGCTGCTAATCTCAAGCCCCTCAGAGACCCCTTGAACACTCCTAAGTGGAGATGGACTAAGCTGCATGACCTAAACTTAATGTACAATTGGGCCTTAGTTATCGACAAAGAACAAAGAGTCTAGAGGATGACGATTGAACAGGAGGAGCCGATTCTGATGATGAGTACTAGGGTTGCTACTCTAGTAATGAGGAGATTGGGGAGGAGGTAGACACCATAGAGTACCCTCCCACACACTCACTGCATGAGCCCCCCATCTTGGAAGCCCATGTCAATGTTCATGTAGCCACCATCACCAGATGACGAGGATGAAGAGTAGTAGCACCAGCATACCTATGCATCACAGTCACTGCTCGGCGCACACATACTTTTGATATCTTGACAAATGAGGGAGCTGATTGTAACATCTTGACTCATGCGCGTTGGACCCTCATTGGTCAGCCACAGTTACAACACACCAAATCTAAACTTAGCACATTTGGAGGGGGCATGTCATATGCACTCATAGGGAAATGCAAGATCACAGTCTCTATTGAGTCTAAGAGCCTATCTATCATCTTCTACATATTGCCAAATAAAAAGGGTGCAGGTCAAGAATTGCTATTACGATGCATCTTTAAGAAACAACCGCAGTGCACTGTAGATTATGATCCACAGTGTATTCACCTAGCCATTGGCAACGTTTGAATCATTACAGCTTTTAGCAAGGGCAACGAAGCTCCACCCAAGCCTGCCATGCCGCCGATAGAACTACCTAGGATCAAGCCTAGGAAGGAGGGTCGTGAGCCACCACAACCCACCTAAACTACAAAACCACTGCCAATTAAGGCCATCCCCAAAGTCCCAAAGCCCGCACTTAAATAGGTGTCGAAGCACCAAAAACAACCTCCCCATAGCTAGCAAACACAGCCCCCCAACAACTCACAACCGTCACTCAAACCCTAAACAACTAACTGGATGCTATCGACATAGGCGCTGAGTCAAGCCACGGTGGATCCCCAAAGATCTATTGCAAGCTCAAGGATACTATGAAGGCAACATCTAGATATGGGTTGCCCAAGAAGAAACATATAGAAGCATGGTTCAACCACACCCATCACTTGCCCCCCCATCTCCAGGAAGCCACGCTCTTGCTAATGCAGTGAACACCTAGAAAACCCAAGCAGCCAAGTCTACAGAACCCACAATGGCTGCGGTCAAAAAACCCCAACTCATCTATCGAACCACAGAGGCATGTGACACCCCAGAATCATCTAAGGCTGGAGAGCTTGGCACCCTAGTGGCTACATATGAGGTGGGAAAAGCACCATTCATGCCCCTGGCGCCACCTTTAGTACCCCAAAGCAACACTAGTCCCACCGACCAGTCTAAGGAACTACCTATAGACACACCACTGTCACATAATTTTCCCCTTGAACCATTAGTGTCTAGCTTGTTGAAAGAGAGAGAGAGACATACAGTGGAGCAGAAGATGAGCCTTAGCTCATTGTTGTTCCTCTTCCATTATTCTTCCATCATACTAACTAAAAGAGACTTACACACATAGGTATGACTAACCTAGACTAACTGTGGTTAAGTCACTGACTATACCGACTTATTGAATGTCACACACATGTACAGCTGTATCTAGCTAATATCGATCACACACATAAAGATAGACTGACTGAAGAGTAATGGGAGTTTGATATTCTAACACTCCCCCTCAAGCTCAAACCATATGATAAACTCCAAGTAGTTGTCTGAAATATATGAACTTTTCTTTACCAAGAGACTTGGTAAATATATATGCTACTTGGTCTTCAATCTTCACATGAATCAAGTCAATCTACCCTGTAAGAACCATCTCTCTAATGAAATGTTAGTGAACCTCAATATGTTTTGACCTATCATGGTAGACTGGATTGCTAGCCAACGTAACACTACTAAGGTTATCACAATGCAATCTCACTCTTCTTTCCAGTTGTATTCCCAAGTCTTTCAATAGTTTTATCAACCAAACTGCTTCGCAAGCGCTAAGGCAGCTCCTCTATACTCAGCTTCTTTACTAGAGAATGCAATAGTAGGTTGTTTCTTACTCTACCAACTAATCATACTGTTGCCCAATCCAAATGCATAACCACCGGTTGACCTCCTGTCATAGGCACAACCATCCCAATCAGCATCAATAAATCCTATCAAGTCAAGAGATTTTCCATATGCATAAAACATCCCATAATCTATAGTACTCTTTATATATCTCATGATCCTCTTGACTGCATATAAATGTGGTTTGCGAGGCTTCTACATGAACCAACTAATCATCCCCACTGCATAACATAAGTCAAGACGGGTAATAGTCAAGTATATCAAGATGCCACCATTTGTCGATACATGGTCACATTCTCTATGTCATTCCCAACATTAATCTACAGCATGACACTCTGATCAAGAGATGTCTCCATAGGCTTGCATTCAGTCATACCATACTTCTATAACATGTCATGAGCATACTGCTTCTATAGCAGCCATATACCTTGGGGCGTAGAGACTACCTCAATCCCAAGGAAATACTTTAGTTCACCAAGGTCTTTGACTCTGAATTCAGCCTCTAAACATGATTTAATTTCAGCAATGCCCTCTTTATCATCTCCAATGATGATAAGATCATCTACATAAACCACTAGAAACACATATCCATGATCTGTCTCTCCGAGAACAGACTGTGATCTGCATCACCCAATCTAAATCCATGTTGTTATAAATAACTACCAATCCAAGCATTCCATGCTCTAGTTGCCTATTTCATTCCATATAAATCCTTTTTCAGCTTACATACATGTGTAGGAAAGTCCGGGTGAACATAGCCTTCAGGCTGCTCCATATATACTTCCTCAACCAAATCACCATTCAAGAAAGCATTGTTGATGTCCATTTGCCATAATTTCCAACCTTTGCATTCTACCAAAGCAATGACACTTTTGACTGTTGCCATTTTAGCCACCAGACTAAAAGTCTCCTCATAATCAAGGCCATATTGTTGTGCATACCCTTTTGCAACCAGCCTCACTTTATAGCATTCTAACGAACCATTTGACTTGCACTTAACCTTGTATACCCATTTTCAGTCAATTGGGACTTTGCCTTCAAGCAACTCAACCAATTCCCATGTCTCGTTTTCAACCAGGGCTGCATACCCCTCATCCATGTCATCACACCAGTTATCATCTGTAGTTTCATCATCAAACTTTGTAGGCTCTTTGTAACCTGTCACACTAGTGATATATGCATAATGGCGGGCTGAATAACCAATGTATGTAAACCTATCAATTGGTTTGCTGACTCTCTCAGATCTTTGTAACTATAGCTCACTCTGAGCTTGCCTCTCATGAGGAGGTACATAACGACTCTGCCTTGCTCTAGGCATCATAACAGATGGAATGCCCAACTCACTATTGAAACTATCACTGCTGGATGACTCATAACCTGCTGCAAGTGGACCTGCCACATCCTCAAGCATATTTTCTTTTTCCTTATCCAATCTCCCCCTCACTGACATATCCGTGTCAATGGACGTAGGAGTACGACTCCATAAGTATCCTGACCAAGGACTTATTGTAGGTGACCCATCACCTATAGGACCACTCATAGATGTACTCAGTGTAGGTGTATTTTTAGTATTACTAGTGCTGGTTGATCCATCAGTAGCCACTGCAACAAGATTACCATACCACAATGCCAGCTCATCAAAAACAACATCTCTGCTAATCAATGTCTCATGTATAGACAGTTCATAAGACTTGTAAGCTTTCCAATCTTGTGCATAACAAAGGAACACACTCTTGGTAGCTTTAGGATCCAATTTCTTCCTCTTTTCATCAGGAACATGCACATATGCAATGCTACCAAATACCTTCAAGTGTGAAATGTCATGCTTATGACCATACAACCTCTCATATGGAGTTACATCATGAATTCCTACCATAGGAGTTCTATTCAACACATAGACAATAGTCACTACTACTTCAACCCAATAACCATTTGGCAAACTCTTCTCATTTAGCATAGCTCTTGCTGATTCCATCAGTACCCTGCTTTTCCTTTTTGCTACACCATTTTGCTGTGGTGTATAGTTGCAAGTTAATTATCTTCTGATCCCATATTTAGCAAGGAACCTATCAAAGTAATTAGAGACATATTCTCCACCTCCATCTGATCTAAGACATGAAATTTTATAGCTCAACTTATTTTCAGCATGATTCTTGAAGTTCTTGAATGCATCAAACACATCATCCTTATGTTTTAGTATGTAAAGCCAAGTGTACCTGCTGAAATTATCAATGAAGGATACATAGTAACGAGCACCATCAAATAAAGTATTATGAGATAGACCCTATGCATCTAAATGTACCAACTACAAGGGTTGTGAGCTATTCCATACATGTCTCATAAATGGAAACCACGCTTGCTTTCCAAATTGATATACATCACATACATGTCCAAAGTCATGATACTTGAACTTAGGCAATCCAAGCACAATCTCCTTCTGTTGCATAGATTTTAACTTTTGTACATTCACATAGCCAATCTGCTTATGCCATATCTCAACATCCCGTATAGCACCATCATCATGTGCAAACATGGCTGCTTTCAATTCTGGAATTGACGCATCAAGAGTAAACATTCTGCCATCTCTTCTGCCTCTAGCAACCATGTCATTACAATCTTCTTCAATAAAGCATCCATCTCTATTAAATCTCACTTACAGATTCTATTCTGTCATCTATCTAGCTAACAAAAGATTCTTGGTTATTGTAGGTACATGTAATACATCATGCAGGCTCATTTTCTTGCCATCAGGCATCAACAACAAAACAATTCATGTGTGTTGAATGTCATGTTGGGTGTCATCCCCAGTACACACATAACCATGTGAACTTGCAACCATCTCATCAAACCATTCTCAATGGGGCGTCATATGATTTGAAGCCCCTGAATCAATATACCATCTCTCATCTGTGTTTTTCCTAGATGCATTCTTAGACACATGATGCATGGAAAATAATCTGTCAGTCTGCTCATCATGAGCACTGTAGAAGATGCATAGTGCCCATGTCATTTTCCCTTTGCCATCATATCTCCCTACTTCTTGTAACAATCCTTTGCAATGTGTCCATATTTTCCATATTAATGGCAGTCCTTATCTCCATTTTACTTATCATTTGACTATCATGAACCAGATCCACCACCTCTACCATGGGAGGATCTCCCCCTGCCTCTAAAGCTGCCAGATCCACGCTGGCCCTATGTATTTGTGCCATGCCATGCATTTTGTTGATGTTGCCAATAAGTGTTTCGAGTGTCTCCTTAACCTCAAAGAGAGCCATGGTCTCTGCTGCCTCTACCACGCTGGCTAGAGTAAAGAACAATGTCTCTACTTTGAGACGTACTAGAACCTATATTCAGCCCAAGCTTAACTTCCTCATGTGTAGCAGCAAAGCAATCAACCCATCCCAATCAAGGGATTCAACTCTCACAGAAATAGACGTATCAAATGCTTTATATTCTTTGCCAAGTCCATTCAATGTCACTGCAATCATATCATCCTTAGACATTTAAGATCCAATGGTGGCAAGCTAATCTACTATGTTCTTGATCTTTGTAGTGTAGGCAACAATAACCTCTGCCAACCAAAAAATTCTTCATATGGAACTTCCATAAAGCAAAATTTTTACTGTCCAACTTTTCTCCCACAATTTGAGTAATATTGTCAGTGCCTTGAGCATTTGCCATAGTTGCAGCTTAGGTATTCAGTGATGTATACAACCTGTAAGCATCTGACTTCTTTTCCTACAGTTCAGGACCAATTTCTTGCTATTCATGACAGTTTCCTACAATTCATGATAGTTTTCATAACAACTTGCTTGGTATAAACTATATTTCGACAATAAAAATAACATATTCAACTGAGCATAAACCAAGCTCAAATTAGTTCAAAACATTCTATGGTAGTGGCAAAACATCCCAGCCACCAACTATGTCCATACAAGTATCAATGTTTGCACTATATGCAAGTAGTAGTACCAAATATAACCAGCTTGCCACTATAACCAATAGTATTTTCTATGTTAAAACAAGAGCATTTTGACCTCAAAACAGCCCCAAAACATCTCATTTAGTTTCCACTCTATGCAGGAGTTGATGCATGTCCAACCGGTCATTATATATTACATTTATGTCAAGTGAAGATGATAGGTATCCTTCCTACAGACAATAATCAGTCAATACCCTAGTATAACCAGCAACAAATCAGTTCAAACTTTGAACTTTCAGCACTCACAATATCCCAAAAATCATCTACCACTCAAGTGGTATGATCCAAGCGTTTATCACTAGCAAATAAACATCATAGATACTTCAGCCCTGTAGGTATATTGTTTCCAAATTCAAGAGAGCAACCAGTTTACTATTTCCAGTCTACAAATAAGCTCCAAAACTAAGCATTTAACACTCTAATACCATGCTCAAATACATGATAATAAGGTCATATACATTGTTAGGATGAAAGCCACCAATGCACTAGAATCACATGCTGTTTTAATGCAATAAATAGCCAGTCTACACATGTCTATGCTGAATATCTCAAAATCTGTGAGGAATTTGAAAAACCTTTCTTCTACAAAGTTGTAGATCACGTCGAAACGGTTAGGATCACCAAGCTGTTTATCCAAAAACCATTTTTGTAGCAATATATAGCTTTTGCAAAAAAATGGGCTGCATGCACAATCTCCTTTGATGACGTTTTCTTCAGATCTAATGTCTTGATGTCAAATGGCCACTGCAAGCCTTCAGGCTTCAAGCATTTAAGATCTGATACCATGTTGGAAGAGAGGGAGAGAGACAGAGTGGAGTGAAAGATGAGCCTCAGCTCATTGTTGTTCTTCTTCCATTATTTATTATTCCATCATACTAACTGAAAGAGACTTACACACATAGGTATGACTAACCAAGACTAACTGTGGTTAAGTCACTGACTACACCGACTTATTGAATGTCACACACATGTATAGCTATATCCAACTAATGTTGGTCACACACATAAAGATAGACTAACTGAAGAGTAATGGGAGCTTGATATTCTAACATAGCTCCCTTCCATGTCAACCGCCAATAAGCCTTAGGCCTTCCTACGAGTGACGTTCAATCCTATCAATTGCCAAGGGCCTTGCTGAGAATACGGGAGATGACTTGGTAACTTGCATCAAGCTCTTGGATACCACCTTCACCACATTCACTAGGAACTACGAAAGACTTGCTTGATGAAGCCCTTGCCGCCAAGGTTCATTCCTTATCTTGCACTTGGAAAGAATACAAGTTTATAACTGTAACATCCCCCAAAGTCTCAAAGGATTTGATCGATAATGGTGAAATCTCAAAAGAGGAAGCATTCATCAAATGATTAATAACATCCTACCGCAATCCCCAAAGGCCTGCATCAACCATTCAGATTGAGGAACTTACTCGCCTCGCTGACTCTAACTCCTCCTTCCTACAAAAATGGGGTAATCTATGTCTCTAATGGGAGAAACGGGCTTGCCAAATAATGACTAATGTTGAGTAGCGACATGCCATCAAAACAATTGAGTATGAATCAACTTACATAGCACCAACCTTATTCAAGGTCTTGGCCACCACTTGATCCAAACACCTAGAGGACCAGGTCTTGGCCCATCCTTACATTGATCGTATCCTTACAGAAGAAGAGCTACATGTGGCTAGCCGCATCCACTTGAGTGAACTTCTAACCGATGTCCTGACTTACGTTACCCAAGTATGCATTAGCCCTCATAATCTTGATCGTCATGCCCAATTGGAATACAACCTTGATTTCTATAATTGGTTGATGCCCAAGTAAATAGCACCCTATGGGGCTCATCTGTCTTGCCTCTCCCCTCCCATGCCCAATCCTAGGAAGGCTTCTTCTCGTTTCCAAGGGGGAGGGGTAAAGGTGAAGAAAGGGGGAGGGGTAAAGCATGTTCTTCTTACCATAAAAGCATGACCAATTTCTATTTATTTTTCAGCAAGAAAATGTCTTAGGAATACTAATGGTAAAACATGATATATGACAAGAACCTAAAATGGTAGGGTAAGATAAAGGCAGCAAGCTTCTATTCACGGAGGAAGAGCAAGCTAATTATAGCTTGATAGTAGAAATAAGGGGCTATAACCAGTTCATATTCAAGCATGCCTTGAACCTAGAGGATGTCACCATGGAAGAGCCACCCATAAAATGACTTATGGAACAGTGCAGCCTACAGAAGTACGTAGAAAAGGTTGGGCAGGCAGTCAACTATGAAAAATTCACAGAGTTTCTGAGGAGCTTCAATGTCGAAAGGAACTGCGGCATGGTGAAAATCAAGAAAGGGGAAGAAGCCCACCATGGCAAGTAGAGGTGGAATTGAGCCATGAGGTGGTGGAAAAGGCCCTAGGCTTAACTAGCAGGACCAAGCAATGCCCAAAGAGGGACGTGTACAGCATGCTTGGGATGAACAATGCTACTGTATGGACAATGAATGTGTAAGCTTAGCAGATATTCCAAATCATGAGATCAAGCTGCAAGCAAAGATGGTCCATACTCGCTTCTCTAGTCAAAGGTACAATGCCCTTATGAACAAAATTAGGGTGCCGTTGTTGGAAAGCATCGCAGCAAGATCCCTAGAAAAAATAGATTAGAACGCCTTCATGCATAAAACTATTGAAAGCTTAGCAAAAGTTTTGACCACTGGTAGAACTGTAGCAGGAGGAGAATCTTCAACCTCCACAGCAAGATCGGCTTGAAAGAATTCCTCCTCCAAAGCATCCACCATCAGGTTGTTTGGTGGGATCCTAATGGCCATCATCTAGAAGGCCTTGAAGGACACAGAGGAAGGTGGAGAGGGAGTAGGGAAAACCCCTGACCGACCAACTCACCGTGAGCATGTGCAGTCAAGCGAAAGGACTATAAGTGATAAGGAAGATCAAGAGACGCAATCCGGCCAAGGAGACCCAAAGGCACAGATGAAGGAAACCCCATCAAAGTTGCAGAAGGAAACAAAAGAAAGGATCACAAGGGAGGAATGGGCTGAGTTGAGGAAGGCCTAGAAAGATTCCAAGAGGGCCAGAGATGAGAGAAAGAGAAGAGCTAAGAGAGAGGTAGAAGAGCTAAAAAGAAAGGAAGATGAAGACATGACGGAGGCCATGCATAGGTCTGTAGAGGAGGCCTACGATTCCAGAGGAATGGACACCTTGATCCCACGGCACAAAGGCAAACCAAGCAGCAGTGCTGAAGTAGCCTCGATCGTCATGGGAAAGGGCAAGGCCTCATTGCACCCCCCCCCTTCAACTCTCACACCTCAAACCGCCACCACCACCTCCACCACACAGTAGTCAGCATCTACCATGGACACCACTCAGTTCATGTCCATGATGCAGTTCTTGGTCACAAAAGTATAAGAGATGGTTCCAAGGGTAGGAGCCAAAAGGTTGTCTGTGGGGCAGATGCCGAGTCTAGGTAGGACTCAATGCGGCAAAAGCTGGAAGCATCCACCATAGCACTACCAACAATGCCCCCGGCTACAGAGTATGACGCTTATGTGGCTAAACTCCTAGCCCAATTAGAGAGGGCCAAGGAAGAGAAGAAGGCCATAGTTGTGGAGCTAGAGGCCGAAAGAGAGGTTGGTGCAACCCTACGACTAGAGATGCGACTAGAGATGACACGGCAAGCCTCTGAGCATCAAAAAGAAATTCAAAGCTTGAAAGAGAAACTCAATGCCCAAGAAAAGAAGGCTCAAGAAAATGAAATTTTCCTAAGCCAAAGACTAGAGGATGAAGCCAAGACTTGGTGGCAGAGCAGCGGGACCAGAAGTGGCTCATCCAGCAATATCTGAGCTCCAGCAGCAAATGGCATGGGTGGAAGCTATGCATGCAAAACTACATGCAATCCCACAAGAAGGAGACCATGCACCAAAAGAATGATGCCAAGAACAAGAGGATGCCCTGGTATTCTAGTTGTGGATGGCAATGGAAAATCAAGGAAGGCTAGAGAGAGAAATAGAAGCCATGTCATAAATGAGAGAAGAGGCCATTGACAAAGCCACAAGAAGCCTACAAGACGACCTAAAGAATTCCTAGGAGGAGGTGGATGCACTAATCCCCATGGCCATGACCGAAAGGAAGCTGCACCACTCAAGATCTATCAGAATGGATCATAGAAGCCTAGCAATAGTACTTTGTGGCTGAGCAAGGTAGGAGGATAGCTGAGGAGCAACTAAACTTTCGAGATAAAGAGAAAACCCAAATGATGGAAATCTGGAGCGAGCAACAACAAGTGGTAATGATGTTGTCTCAAGAGATGGAGAGAGGTAAGGAAAATATGGAAGAAAAGGCACAATAGTGGGAGGAAACCAACCTTGAAAGAGTGCAAGGACTGATAGAGCACTTGGTAGTATCAGAATGTGAGAGGGTGCTCGTAGAGTCCAAAGTTGAGGCTGTTGAAGCATGCTCCAGCACACAGAGGCAAGTCTTTTTGAGCATTGTGCTTCATGTCACACAAGGTGAAGGCGACAACTTAGTGGAGAGAATGAGGAGGAAGCTAGAACTAACAACTAGAGCTTTAAGATATGGCCTGCAAGAGCACATAGTTCCAATCGGCATGGGCATAAACAAGCAACAACATAGCTACTTGCGACAAGTCAGCCTCTCCACCGATGAGCTCAGGGAACTTGGATTCGAGGAACAAGAGTAGCCCCACCCACCCCCAATCCAACTCTCTATGGAACAAGACACCAAGGAAGCGTCTCTGACCTCGAGTAAGCATTCGAAGAAGAACCACAAATCAAGGAGGCCACTCTGCCCTTACCTAATCTACCCCTAGAAGAGCCAGAGGGGACCCAAGTTCCCGAGCGCATTACTGCTACAAGAAGAAGAAGACACAAACTTGTGGAGCAAGCCTAGCAGAGGGCGCATGCACGGTCACAGCAGCGTCTTGATAAGTCCATGCGGTCGCGCAAGGATCGCCACCCCGTTAACTAGCTGCAGGAGATGACTATTTGGCAACAACAAGAGATCCCATACCAACCCTTCGAGTTCTCCTTTCTCTACCCATGGGCCTTTAACCTCCTACCCCTGGAAGTAGTGGAAGGAATCATTCATTTGGGCAATACTCTAGCAAACTAATGGGCCGAGGAGTGGAGCATCATCATCACACAATGGAGGCGGGCGCCCACAGAATACTGGTAGGACAAGGTCTATCAGGCTCCCAAAATCGTCGAAGGCTATGAGGTGCAACCAAAGTGGTGGAGGAGGATTTGGGATGTTAATTTTGATGCATTGATGGCCTTCTACGGCATGCTATAGGAAGAATGGAATGATCCTGCCTACATGCTCTACCCTGGCAGACAGAGAGTGGATTATGATAGAGGGTGCATGGCAGCTATGACTTTCCTAAGATCTACAATGGCAATGCAACAACTCCCAAAGAATGCATGACCTTTAGAGTAGGGAACTTGCACCCTTCTATTAACCACTTCCTTGATGATTTCTCTTCCTGCCCAGACCGAGCCTTCATAACCACTTGCAATTAGCTGAGGATCATTAGGTTTCTACTTAAACAAAATCTAGTAGCTGAGGAAGCGTACCTCCCCTTACTCTTTTTTGACATTAACCTAGGAATATATAGCTCTCCTATAGCTAGGATCATGATGAGGGCAACCCCACTTCCCTCGTTTTACATAAGGATCCTTGAAGACATGAATGATAGCCACTTTACAAGGTGCAACCACCCTTTTTTGTCAACCACACCTCTCAATGTGAGGGCTAACATCAAGGAATACCTGCAGAGCCGTGCCTTCTTGACTAAATCCCTAAGGCCATCATCTGAGGAAGATCAGGGTAGAGTTTGAGAGCACCCCTAGTATCCAAAAAAAAAGAGAAAATAAAAATAAAAAACACTTTTCACGCCACAAATCACTGCACCTAGTGTTTTCATACCTAGCCCCACCCCTCAAGACACATGCTTAGGGCACAAAAAGGGCAGGACACACCTAGGGAGGTAACACTCGCCTATGGTTAGACCTGTCACCCTAAGCTTTACACACCACACCCTCCATCTACACCAACTAGGTCCTCAATTGTGGGACACTACCAAGGGCTTGCCCAAGGTAGACCCATCTCCCAGTTCCACAAGCATCGACATGACAAATGCCATAGTCAGGAAGACACACCCCAGGTAGTGCACCTTCTTTTCTTTCCAAGTCCATGTGAAGGCCCTGCCACCAGCTTCAGGGACCCCATCATCCATGCAATACACTTCCATGCAAAGCACAACCAAGAAAGGGGGGGCGGATGCAATACCCACAATCAAAAAGTGAATGAAGAAGCTCCTTTGGAATAACGCAGATGAACTTAGCCATGAAGGGTCACATGACAAATCCAGCTAACACTATCTTAAATTTCAAAGAAGGATCTGTCCACCCACCATCCTTCAAGCATGGATCCATCTAACACCATTTTGAATTTCAAACAACGGACCCACGCCTCACCATCCCTCCAATACCAGGCTCATTCCACTCTCAATAGCCTTCCAATTCCAGACATCCCTCCAACACACCCTCAACACGATATGTCCACAGCCTCAAGAAGCCCCTAGCCACCTAGCACCACTGTCCCTCTCTCACCACCAGCATGTGCCATGGGACTGACACTCGTCTAGGAGGGGGTAATGTTAACCCTCATACGAACAAGGTGGAACATCGAGAAACTCTAAAGCAAAGGACAAGGCCAAGGAAAAATTGAAACGGAAAATGAAAATGCGCCAAGAAAAATAAGGAAACACAAGAAGTGTAGAAAAGTCCTAAATCAAGGAGAAAGGTGCACAAGAAAAAGCGCAAGTCAATACTTTGTAAAAACGTACAAGGCACACCATGATTTATTTTAAGAGTGCACTATGACCAGCCATGTAAAAAGGAGATGACCACCCAAATAGGATTTAGGGCTTTGTATATAAAGTTCAAAAGATGAATGAGAGCTCATTCTTTTGGTGTGTGGCAAAATGGACTCTTTTTATTGTCTCATTCTCTTCTCTTTACTTGCTTGTGTGTGCTTG
Source organism: Lygodium microphyllum (assembly GCF_053477565.2). Classification (NCBI taxonomy): domain Eukaryota; kingdom Viridiplantae; phylum Streptophyta; class Polypodiopsida; order Schizaeales; family Lygodiaceae; genus Lygodium; species Lygodium microphyllum. The sequence continues at coordinate 13,449,935 of NC_141162.1, forward strand.
AGGGAGGGAGTGTGAGAGTGTGAGGGAGTGAGTGTGAGAGGGTGATGGATTAAGCAAGTAAAGCTCTCCACCATCTCCTCTCTTTTTCTTCTCTCCTCTTCCCTTCTCTTCTCTTGTCTCACATGCGACTATGAAGGATGGAGCTTGGAGGTGGAGGTTTATGGATGCTTGAGCTTGTATCAAGAATTGTGGAGCTATTAGAGTGCTTGAGAGAGAAAGAAACTCAATCAAGAATCAAGGTAAGCTCACTACACTCGTAGAGTGGGATAGCATGTTGGTTATGTGAGAGGTAGCCATTAGTGCTCGCTTGCAACACTTGAAACAATAAGTGGTCCATGGGTCTTGGCGGTTGAGTTTGAGCTCGCCTCTACAGTCACCATTAAGTAGGGAAGGTTTCTCCCTAGGCTAAAGAGCTCCCACATTGCTTGGTTTTGGCGTTGTGTCCACTATTTAGGGATGGGGGGTCATTATCTGTAAACATGCATATTAAATGACCTGAAAAAAAAAGGGACTATTGAAAAAGATAAGCTTACGTATTTATATTAACACAAGGGAATATTTTAACATTTATAAATTTATTCACATAAGGGGTTTTTATATTTAGAATAAAGATTTCTTACAAAAGGGTATCATTAATTTCTAAAATGGACCTCAATTTTGTATAAATGGATATAATGAATCTCAATGACTTAGTATGTTACCCTTGTTTTTTAGGACATCATGCCAACTTTTCCAAGTTGTGATCTTCTAGAGCCTAATTAAACACACTTAGTTCAACTTAAATATGTCAATATATACATGGTGATTTGACTTACATGTAAACATACACACACATACACATAGAGGATTCACCATGGGAAAATTACAAAATCACATAAGTGTAGCAGAGGGGGATTTTTTCAAAAAGTACATAAGCCTACATATTATGCTTAGACATCCATTAATTTTTCCCCTAAGATTACAAATAAGGAAGGGGGTGGAGTATAAGGTGGAGCGAAGGGGGATTGGGGTATATGCTTGTCACACACACACACACACACATTTGTGGTGTAATTTAGTTACATTGGCAGGAATTGATATAGTGCACTAGGCTGGTTTGTTGTTACATGCTACTATCTATGCAATTGTCTTCTTCAATGTACGCTGATACATGTCCAATCGGTCAGAATATATTACATGTATGTCAAGTGAAGATGATAGGTATCCTTCTATGTAGGCACTCACAATATCCCAAAAAGCATCTACCACTCAAGTGATATGATCCAAGCATTTTTCACTAGCAAATAAGCATCACAGATACTTCAACCTTGTAGATCTATTGTTTCCAAATTCAGGACAACAACCAATTCATTGTTTCCACCCTGTAAATAAGCTCCAAAACTGAGCATTTAACACATGAACCATGCTCAAATACATAAGAATAAGGGCATATACATTGTTAGGATGAAAACCACCAATGCCCTGGAACTACTTGCTGTTTACTGAAGTATAACAGCCAATCAACACAGGTCTGTGCTGAATATCTCAAAATCTGTGAGGAATTTGAAAAAAACTTTCTTCTACAAAGTTGTAGACCACGTCGATATAGTCAATATCAATTGGGCCATTTCTCCAAAATACATCTTTGTAGCAAGATATAGCTTCTACAAAAAAGGGGCTATAGGCACAATCTCCTTTGATGATGTTTTCTTCAGATTTGATGTCTTGATGTCAAATGCCACTGCCAAGCCTTCAGGATTCAGGCATTCAGGCTCTGATACCATGTTCAAGATTTAAAGGGGGAGAGAGAGACAAAGAGATGGAGCTGTAACAGAGAGTAGTGAGCTCTCTTGTTCTCTTCTTCTCATTCTTCCATAATGCTTCCTAAAATCTAATCACACATAACAAATAAACACACTAGGTCACTAACTGACCATACCACTAACTATGGTTGAGTCTGACCGATTTAGTTATTACACCACACATGTAGAGAGATAGCTAAGACAACACATGTCTAGATAAGGTCAGTCATGTCAGTGATACTGATCACAAGTTTGATTCTCAACAGGCTCGACCACAAAATCCAGACTAGAGTTTTCTTTGACACACGTTATTCAAGAGCTAGTGGCTAGGACCATAGTTCCATTACACATTGGCAAGCATTACATTCTCAACCCAAGAGAAAGGGCTTTCTTTCACAGATGTTTGTTGGAAGCTCGAGGGGTTCACTACATATATATTCTCTATATAACGTCCGTTCATGGCCCATTTATAAATATCCTAATATGTGAATTTTTCTTGAATAAAACACAACCCTTTTCTATTCAATCTATAAGTAACCCCTTTATATGGCACCCTTATGTATGTAAAAAATGTATAAATATGGTGTTTTAAAAACCCCTTATTTTGAACTCACGTTATATATACATATATTTATGAGTGACCTCCCCTTCCCACCCCCCCCTCCCCGATGTTGGAAGTGCCCTATAAGCAAGAGTGGACCTACCATGAAATTTGAGAAGGTGTTGAGTTAGTTGCCTAATCACAATGTTATTACATTTGGTGCAATAATTTTGGCTTATATCTAGTAACACAAACTAGACAATGGTCCACAATTTTGCTTTATGCTTGAGGAAGGCTACAATTAGATCAACAAACATTTATTGCTACCTTACAAGCACAAGAAGCTCATTAAATCTTCTCTTCCATTACTTGCATTTTCTTGAGAACATAGCAATTGGAATGGCCTATAAAGACCTAGATTTCTTATGAAAGCAACACTTGAGAGATCCCTTACAATTGTGGACCAATTGGACCAGCAAGAAGGTAAGCACAATGTGTTATAATTCTTCTCAACTTTGTTTATTAAAGGTAAGTACTTTCAAACATTGGATCACAATTCACAATGGGAAACTTATGGAATCACATAAGTGCAAGGGATGATAATTTGTTCAAGGGCATGAATGTATACCCCCCTTAATGTCTCCCTAATCTTAATAACCTAAGAGGGGGCAGGTACTAGATTTTTGGGGTATAAGGTATAGTGACAGTGGGATTGCTGAAGTCAAGGGCTGTTTGAAGATGAAGTTTGAGATGAAGGATTTAGGTGAACTAAGGTACTTCCTTGGCATTGAGGTGATCAGATGTGATGATGGTATATGGCTGTTCCAAAGGCAGTATGGCTTGGATATGTTGTCCAAGTATGGTATGACTGCATGCAAACCACTTTCAGTCCCGTTGGAGCAGAATGTAAAGCTGAGTGCTGATGTTGGGGATGAGATAGAAGACCCTACTATGTTCAGGAGGATAGTGGGAAGTTTGATCTACATGACCATTACAAGGCCAGACTTGAGCTATGCTGTTGGTCTTGTGAGTCAGTTTATGCAAGTACCTAGAAAGCCACATTTGGATGTAGTCAGACGCATATTGAGATATGTGAAGTCCACATTACATTATGGACTTTTCTATGAGGCAGGTACAGATGTACATGTGTTTGGATACACAGATGCAGATTGGGCTGGTAGTATGTCTGATAGAAGATCTACCAGCGGATACATGTTCTCTCATGGTAGTGTAGCAGTTGCATGGAGCAGCAAAAAGCAATCTACAGTTGCTTTGTCGAGTACAGAGGCTGAGTATAGAGGTGCTGCTGTTGCAGCATGTGAGGTAGTATGGCTGCAAAAGCTATTGGCTGATTTGGATGTCCAAGTGGAAGGTCCTGTTGTCATTTATTGTGACAACATGAGCAGTATATTGAGGTACACTACCACTTTGTGAGAGAGAAGGTACTAGCAGGTGAGATTGACTTGGTGTATGTCAGCACACAGGATCAGATAGCTAACATCTTCACGAAGGCCTTGGGTACAGAGAAGCTTCAAAAGTTTCGAAGCTTACTTGGAGTTGCAGAGTTGCAGTTGAGCTTGAGGGGGAGTGTTGAGATGACAAGCTCAACACATGCGGACATTGATGATGGACCGCCTGGTTAGATGGGTCCACACATCTACACTTAGCACGTCGGTGGTCATTATGACTCTCACATGGCCACTGACTCATTACTTATTATATTCAGGTTGTTACACCTATTTACAGCTGGCATAGTTATAGCGCCAGTCAACTAGTGTAGTCGGTTATGCATTGTTTGACTTAGTAGGCCACTTTCCTTTTATGTTGTATCTTATCTATACTTTGTGTACATTGTAAAGAGTGTGGAAGAAGAAGAAGAAATCAGCAAGAAAACGTTTTGGCCTCCATCTCTCTTCTTGTCTCTTGAGTGAGCTTCTCCTTGTGCATTCTGTGTGTGTTCGGCGCAGCATCTTGAGCAACCCCCTTCACCACGCGATTCTTGAAAAGCTTCAGGAGTCTTGGTCTGTAGAGGTTCACGAAGACAAGAAGGAAAAGAGTTGGAATTTGTTCGTGGATGCTCAACAGCAAGATACGTGGGATGCTTGGTGTTCTGACAATCTTCTGTTTGTTCAATTAGCAACCCACTGGAAGTTGGTAGACAGAGTGTTCTTTACAACATACACTGTTGAAACCATCAGAAGCTGGCATTACTATGTTAATGGCACCACCACAGTGCTTAGACGTATGCATTTTGACACCTTCAGAACCGAATACCTTCCTCTGTGCAGTGGCATGAAAGCAGAATTTAGAGACATTGAAAAGGAAGAAGTAAAAGAAATGTTGGCAAGAGAGTCCTCCAGAGACTGAAGCGTTCTATTAACTCTCTGTGGAGCACTAACAACATAGTGGAGCTAACCCCCTGATGAATGACGCAATAAAGAGGCAAGCATTAGAACGAGTCCAAAGGTACGTGAGAAGAGAGAAAGCAAAAATCAAAGCTGAGAACGAGCTCGCAGCAGAAGCCGCCTTTGACGCCCTTGCGAAACTCTTTACAGAAGTCCCAATGGCACATCAAGCTCTTCCTCCTCCTGTTGGAGGTCCACTTCCAAGCCAGATCCGTCCTGGAAATATTGATGACACGCCAGCGAATGTAGTCCCATTGCCAGTTTTTAAGGGAGAGTACAATGAAGACCCTCATCTTCATGTAGCACAGTTTATGGTAGCATGTGTGGCTAACAATGCCAGAACCCCTGAGCATTGGTTAGCAATATTCCCCGCCACTTTCAAGGGCACGGCATTTCAATGGTATGAGAGACAAGCAGCAGGAACTTTTGGCACATGGGACGACCTGAAGTTGGCCTTCCTCACTAAATTCAGGCGTGAAGGTTTTGAAGAGCGGATGAGAGAGGAATTTATGTGAACCTAAGTCAGTCCTCTGGAGAAAGAGTAGAAGCTTATGTCTCACGAATGGAATCCATCCTGAAGAGATGGACTAACCATAATCTAGATGATGGCATTCAGAAGGGGGTGTTTCTCAGAGGATTACAACCAGAAGTCCGTAAGTTTGTGGAGCTGCAAAGACTAGCCACACTGCAAGCTCCAACGGAAGGTGCAAGACTGTACGATGAAGTGGAAGCTAGATTGGCGATGAATCCAGGAAGAGGAGTCCTACTTCCTCTGATGCCAGGAATGATGTACCCACCAAATGCAGTCCCAGGTACTGTCCCCTACCCCTACCAACAGATGCCCCCAGTATCACAGTACAGTGCACCAAATCCACAATGGCCACAATCCATGCCTCAAATGATGGCTCAACCACAACAACAATGGTCCCAATCAATTTTCCCAATGCCAAATCAGCAGCAACAGTGGAACCCTACCAACTGGAGTCAACAGCCAACAGTTCAAATAGGAGCTCTGAATCAGAATCAGAACAGAGACCCCTTTGCACCAGCCCAACCTGTTTATGTAGTGATTACAGAGACTCCTCAAAACCCTACTGCCAGTACCTCAGGAGGAGAAAGCTTGAAGGATTATTTATCCAACTCAGTTGCAAATATCAAAAAGGAGTTGATGGATGTGATTAAAGAGCAGCTACAGACGTTGAAAGTGAATACCGCTAGCATATCCAATGTGGCAGGAGTAAGAAGAGATGTGATACGGTCAAATACTTGGTGTGGTAAGTGTCATCAAGCAGGCCATTTAGCCACTGAATGTACACAAAAACCAACCATCCCTGGAGCTTTCTGTTTCTACTGTTTGTGGAAGAACCATACAGAGGATATTTGCTCTCTAAAGGAGATGTATGATAGGAGAAGGAAGGAAGAGGACGCAAGATTCAACTTGCTGGAATCTAAAATGACAACACAGGATATTGGACCCAAGCCTAGAGAGTTTGGTCCTAATTTTGGTCCAAGGAGGTTTCTCTCTCAAAGTTACAGAGGAAGACAGACTGGCGGTGGTCAAAGATCAGAAGTAGAGTGTTACAGATGCGGAGAAAAGGGACACATTTCACCAAATTTTCCAAATCCCAGAAGATCAGTGGATTATAAGCCCTTATGCAGTCGATGCAAAGGAGAAGGCCACACTGCAAAAGACTGTCCAAGCCCAGCCCCAATGAAAAACAGTGCTACTGATAGTCTAGCCAAGGCCCAAGAGCCTACCTCCAATGTAGTGGAATTGAAAGTTGTTGCCATCACGCGTGCAAAGAAGAAGGAACCACCTATCCAGAAAGAAAATAATCCTCCTGCCAGAATAGTGAAGTTCAATCTTCCACCAGAAGAGCAGAACAGAACAAAGCCTGACAGTGCCGTATAGAGCACCATAGTGCCACAGAGAGTCACAGAGACAGTTCCAGAGACAGGACCAGATGTCCAGTAGATAGAAGAAGAGGAAGTGCCACAAGTGGTAGAAGAAGTTCCCATGATGCCCCTGTTGGAAGAAAAAAGGAAAATGAAAATGGGTGTTGCCCCATTCCCTAACCGGTTAGAGAAGCCAGTGGATCCTATTAAGGAATACGATCTGGTTAGAGATCTAGATACCTTTAAACCAAACCTCACATTCCGACAATTATTGATGTTGTCTCCCAGTTTTCGAAAAAAGTTCAAAAGTATACTGACAAGAAGACATGGATTAAGGATTGCTCCCTCAACAGCAACAATGTCCAACAAAGCTCTAGAGCCTGTAAAAGAAGTGGACGTGGCTAACGCCTTCCTAGATCCGGGTACCCCAAAGACTAGCGTGTGGATAGAAGGTTGCTTTATTGCAAATGCACTGATTGATGGTGGCTCATCAGTGAACATTATGGCGGATGTGACAATGAAGGATCTAGGCCTACAAGGTGTGCAACCCACCCAATGGCTCATCAGACTGGCGGATCAAAGCAGAATCAAGACTTTGGGCATTCTCCCATACGTGAAGACTACAGTGGCTGGAAAAGATTATTGGCTAACCTATCTGGTGGTGAAGCCAAACTCATATGGTACATCCTACCCTCTGTTACTGGGCAGACCATGGCTTTTTGAAGCCAAAGCAAGGACGGATTGGTTCAAATGAACCTTGACCTTGGGTAGAGGACCTAACAAAGTGGTGTTGAAGCTATATGGTGCTCAAAAAGGACATGGATCCACCTCCTTGGAATTATCTTCGGACTCCCCTAATGAAGCTACAGATGGAACATCAGCAGATGAAGATGTTGTCAAACAGATCCTTCCCAAGAAAACAGTGGCACATTCCTTAACAATGGATACTGTACGCCAACTCCCAAAAGATGCAAAGCCATTATCAATGGGAGAATACTTCCTGCCTGAACCAGGAACGATTTTCGAAATCACTTCTGACAGTGAGATAGAAGCATGGATGTACTGCTCTCCCTGTTACATGGCAATAGCAGAGCCAGAGACAGAGGCAGAAGATGAAACAGAGAACCTGTTCTTCTCTTACAGAGCTCCTACAGAGACAGAGATAAAGACAAAGATAGAGCCAGAGACTGAGCCAGAGACTGAGATAGAGACAGAGACAGAAGAGGATGGAGATGATATTGAAGAGAAGGTTATGAAAGCGAGATGGAAGAATCTATCCCACCCAAAGAGGATACATATGAAGAAGAAGTTCCAGAAGCATCAGAAGCAGACGAGCTCATGCTGTGGGACAGAGTGGCGATGGTACCATTTGGTCTGGTAAATGGATCTTCTCATATGCAAAATCTTTATAAGAAATGGATTAAGAAGAATAAGCCGTCTTTCAGCAGTGGCTCATGCCGTCCTCAACCACCTTTGCCAAGAAAAGATGATGATGATGCACCATGTCAACAAGCACCAGTCTCACGATTCCAACAGGCATCAGAGGGTCCCTGTTATGTGTCGTTCCTGGACGTGTCATCAAAAGATGAGTCTTCAAGCCAAGAGGTAACTAATCTTGAAACCAAACCTGAAACGGCTCTAACCCCATTTCAACATCTCAAGGAGCAACCTAAGTATCCACCAAGAGAAGAAGTTGGTTCTAGTGGGACATCAGAGGAGGACACCACTCCCTTGAAGGAGTCGGATCTGTACCCAGAAGCAGTCCGTGGGACCTTCATCCGTGAAGTAGAAGGTGAAAGGCAGTTAGATTTTGTGGATGCAGATGGCACTGAACGCCACTTGAAGGTGGGTAGCAGCCTACCAGAGGAGGAGTTGTCAACTTTGTACAACTTGTTGAAAGAGAATTTGGACGTGTTTGCATGGTCCTATAAAGACCTAAAGCGGATTGATCCCACAATATGTCAGCATCATATTGACTTGGAGCCTGATGCCAAGCCAGTACGGCAACGACAGAGGCGGATGAACCCGAATTATTCCACATTGGTGAAAGCAGAGCTGTTGAAGCTTCTGGAAGCCAAGTTCATCTATCCAGTGGTAAATAGTGAATGGGTTTCACCCATCATGGTTGTATCCAAGAAGAATGGAAAGCTTCGTATATGTGTGGATTTCCACAAGTTGAATTCTAAGACGAAGAAGGATCAATTTCCTATCCCTTTCACAGACCAACTGTTGGACACAGTGGCAGGACATGAGCTTTATTCCCTTCTAGATGGATTCAACGGATATAACCAAGTGCAGATAGCAGAAGAAGACCAATCCAAAACAACCTTCACCACAGAATGGGGGACCTATGCTTACCGAGCAATGCCGTTTGGGCTCTGCAATGCCCCTGCTACTTTCCAGCGAGTCATGATGGCTGCATTCCAAAATCATCTGCACGACTTTATTGAGGTATATTTGGATGACTTCTGTGTCTATAGTTTGATCCATGAACACTGGGGACATTTGGAACAATGCTTTGATTGATGTCGAGAGTATGGGATTTCCCTCAACCCCGACAAATGCATCTTTGGGGTCTCTTCTGGAGTTCTGTTGGGCCACATTGTCTCTGTACAAGGGATATCAACAGACCCTGTAAAGATCAAAAAGATCGCAGCTCTGACAGCATCCACCAACCTCAAACAATTGAGGGGATTCCTAGGCCATGTGGGTTACTACAGAAGGTTCATAGCCCATGTTGCAACAAAGGCAACCTCCTTGCACAAGCTTCTGAGGAAAGATGCATAGTTTACTTGGACGGAAGAACGTGACAAAGCCTTCAACACTCTGAAGCAGTGTCTGATTGAGGAACCCATTCTGCAGCCTCCTGATTGGACGAAAGAGTTCCATGTCCACACTGATGCATCAGTTGAAGGGCTAGGTGCTGTCCTATGCCAGAAGGGCTCCTCGAAGCTGGATCAACCGATCTATTACACCAGCCAAAAAGTCACTGATAGGGAACGGAACTATACAGTGACAGAGCTTGAGTGCTTAGCAATGGTGTTTGCCCTCAAAAAGTTCCGCCACTACCTCCTATCTACCCACTTTAAATTTTATGTGGATCATGAGGCCCTGTCCTTCCTGATGAACAAAGCGGATGTGAAAGGACAAATGATGAGATGGCTCCTTCTATTCCAGGAGTTTAACTTTGAGGTAATTACCAAACCTAGTCGTTCCCATGTTCTGGCTGATCATCTGTCGCGTATCCCACAAATTGCAGACGAGGAGCAGGAAGATCTAGACCTCCCTAATGCTTCCCTATTCTTGGTAGAAACTGTAACCCCTTGGTATGCCGACATTGCCAATCTGTCGGCAACCCAATAGTACCCTCCTGGTATTTCTAGTCGGGAAAGGAAGAAGCTTATGTTAGAATCAGCCCCCTACACCCTGCTAGGCGGCGCACTGTACAAGAAGGGCAAAGATGAAGTGCTTAGAAGATGTGTTGCAGGAGATGAGATTGGGATTGTTTTGAAGGCTTGCCATAACGAGCCATGTGGAGGCCACTTTGCAGGAGAAGTCACAGCCAGGAAAGCTCTGCTTAGCAGGATACTGGTGGCTGACCATTCATAAGGATGCCTATGATTACTGTAAGCAATGTGATGCTTGTCAGAGAATGGGGAAACCCACCAAGACAAGTGCCATGCCACTGCAACCTATCCTTCCCTTGAAGCCTTTCGAGAAGTGGGGCATTGACTTCGTAGGCCCAATCGATCCTCCCACTAGAAGAAAGCAGAACAGATATATCCTCATATGTACGGATTATGTTACAAAGTGGTGTGAAGCTAAAGCCCTAAAGCGGGACGATGGTAACAGCATGGCCCTGTTCATGTACGAGAATATCATCACCCATTTTGGTAGTCCCCTAGAGCTAGTAAGTGACAGAGGCACTCATTTCATTAATAAAGTCATGGAAGAGTTGACAGAGCTGTATAAGATCCGCCATCGCAAGTCCACTCCTTATTACCCCAGAGCCAACGGCCAAGTCGAAGTCACCAATCGCATCCTCTGCTTGATCATGATAAGGACGATTGCTGCACATCGTCGTGACTAGGATGATCGACTTACAGAGGCCCTCTAGGCATACAGAACCTCCCATAAAGCAGCAACAGGACAGACACCCTTCCAGCTAGTGTATGGTACAGAAGTTGTTTTCCCTGTTGAATTGGAATTGCCCTCTTTGAGAGTGGCTATCAAAGAGTGTTTGGGGGATGATGATTCACTGCAACGCCGTCTCCTGCACCTAGAATGTTTGGACGAAACTCGTAGGATGGCTCTACAGTGCATGGAAGCCATGCAAGCTCAACGCAAGGCTTACCATGACAGCTTCATCAAGCACAAGGAGTTCAAAGAAGGTGATTTGGTCCTAGCCTATGATTCACGATCTGGCAAGTTTCCTGGAAAGCTTCAACAGCGGTGGATGGGCCCATATAAGGTACTTACTGTCAACCCTAATGGCTCTGTCCAAGTGCAGACCGTTGATGCCTTTGATGATCCCTTCCTGATCAATGGATATCGTCTGAAGAAGTACTTCCCTCCTTGGGGATCTTGACAATCACGGTCACCTGATCCTTTCCCTTGTTGGCGTGGCACTATCACTCTTATGATGCTACTTCTAATAGCAGTTCTCCAGCCACTCCTGATGAGGTGGACGCAACCCTCTGTCCCCTCAGCCCCACCTTCCAGCCTTGATCTCTTATCCTCTATTTTCCACCAGCGGCAGTGGCGAGGTGGGTTCTGACAAGTGGTATTTATACCATTCCCTTACTAAATTCGAAGAGAAAAAAAAGAAAAAAAGAAAAAAAATATACATATTGGTCATGGGAGAAAAGGACTTAGGTCCCTGTCATGCCGACCTATTCTTCGAGAAAAGGTGGAGACACCCTCGGGAATAGGGGAAAACAAGAAAAAAAAAGATAAGAAAAAAAAACAAGATAAGAAAAACGAAAAAAATCTGTTATGGGAGAAAAGGAAGAAATTCCCTGTCATAGCAGGCCTCGTTCCAACAAAAAGGTGTTTAACACCCTTGGGCGAGAAGCTGGCTGTGGAAAAGGTGGCAACACCCAGCAGTCCAGAAAGTGGATTCATCAATTGATATCCCCAGGATCCAGTTCCGAAGCTACCTCCCTTGGTACAATGTGTCCTGTGTCTCTCTGCAGAGTGTCTAACTGTCCTCTAGCAGACGCCATGTTCCTATCCAACACAACGTTCGATTTGATGGCTACCTCCCTGGGTACGCCTCTTCAACAACTGACAACGCGATCTTCATTGACAAACAATTGAGTGATGTGAGCTTTCATCCTAACCGGATGGGGAAGTGAGTATGGGTTGCCCTCTGTAACTATCAACAGAGTGTGAGACAGAGGGTGGAGCGAGTGACCAATCTTTTCCTTTCAAATCAACTGAGAGGTGCGACGTATGAATGAAGTGTTGCACGCACAGGATGGGCTTCTCAATGCACAAAGCACGATCTGTTTTTGTGCATTGCACCATAAGGCTCCCTGGCCTTTCTTCTTGCACCGTATGCCGGCACAGGGCGAGATGTACAATTGCACCATCAAATGTGCACAAGGCATACAACCTTTGCACAAGTGACCGTGAGGATAACATTCATGGGTTTCAGGAAAGGGCTGTCCTCCTGTATCTATCAACAGAGCGTGAGACAGAGGGTGGGTTGAGTGTGACTGGAGTTTCTTTAATCAATTACAGAGAGGTGAGATTGAGGGATGTTACGACACTTGGAGTCAGGTATGTTCATGTTTCCTATGCACCCACAGGGTGGGTCTCTACCGTCATCACATGATGCACCACCCTGTTCTGTACACTGCACTGTAAGACTCCCTGGCCTTCCTCCTTACACTTATGCCAGACGGGTTGGACGCACTGATGCACCATCAACTGTGCACCCTGGCATACTCCCTCTGCACCATCCCCCTTGTCGATTTCTAAACCGGGTATGAGATATGGGTTTCAATCATTATTCCTTGAGTGATGTTAGTCCTGGGGCGAGTGACTATTCTTTCATTCCATTTGAGTGACTTTGAGTTGAGTGGCTCTCCTTCGTCAGCGACATCGACTCGATGCGATTCCCTCAACCAGCTACCTCCCTGGGTGCTGTTGCGTGGTCCCTGCCATGAAGGACGTGTGCTGAGAAGATGCCTTGGTACCTCCTACAGCAGCCGACAATGACAGTGGATGTGCCATCAACAATCCAACTTGATCTTCATCAATATGGGCCAAGTTTTTCTAACCCTACACCTTCTGTTTCTCAGTGACTTTCATGTTTTAAGTATGGGGACATTAGCAGTTGGTCTGTTGTGTGGTCCTAGGTCCCTGTTGCTCGATTCACCCTATGCGTTCAGGTTTTAAGTGTGGGGACGCGTCCTTGCACGTCTACATTACATACCCCTTTGCATATGCCTCAACCTACTCATGCATGTATGCCATGACTTGCTTTTATCCTGATGGGGTCCCTTCCCACCCACCCGTCCATTTTTCACCCACCCTCGGGGCTGTTCCCTTGCAGTTTTCCTTCATTCCCTGATTTTGTGGTCCTGCCATGTGAACGCATCCTACGTTCAGCGGACTTCCAATCTGACTTTACCAACCTGTTCCTCCCCTTGAACTGAAAATTTTTCCTTTTTACCTACCCCTGTTCCGGTGCCCGGTTCTCGAGTTATTAATTTTTGAAGCATTTTGCATACATTAACCGGTTTTCCATGTGAACGTGCTTTTCTTGCTTCGGAACCGTGATCTGATGTCATAGCCCTGCCACCCACTTTCTCCCTGACATTTTTTCTTTTTACTCTGTGTCATTTTGATGCACGGTTTGTCCAATATTAATGTTGTGGTTTTTTACGACTTTTTCGTGCATCTTTTTGACATTTTTCCATGTAAACCTGCCCTGTTTGCATCGGAATTCCAATTTGATTTGACAGTCGTGTCCTCCGTGCCTTCCCCCACCTTTTTCCTTTTTTCTCCATCCTCTTTTGCCTTCTGGATTTTTAATTATTAATTTTTCAATGTGTTTTCGAGTGTATTTTTGGTGTTTTTTGCATGTGACCCCCTCCTACTTCCGCCGGAACTGCGTTCTGACATGACAATCCTGTACCCCCCCCTTCCCGTGGACATTTTCCCTTTTTACTGCATGTCATTCCGGCAAGCGGTTCGTCCAATATTAATTTACGATTCCATTTTCAAGTCTATTTTTTGGGTTTTTCCCACGTGAACGCGTCTTATCTCAGTTGGAACTATGTTTTCATGTGATAGGATTGTTAGGCACGTCTTTCTGCACATTTTTCCTTTTTCCTGCACCTCGTTCCAATGCCCAGATCTTCCGATATTAATTTTTAATTGTGTTTTTGGACCCGTTTTTTACGTTTTTGCATGTGAACGCCCTGTCTTTCCCCCGGAACCCCCGTTGCATTTTTTCCCTGTCTTCCCCCTACCGTCCTGCCCACTTTTTGTTTTTATGACATTTCGTTTTGATGACCAGATTGGGAGATATTCATTTTTCTTTCTTTTTTCGTGTTTTTGCGCGACTCGTCCCACGCGTGAATGCACCCATTTTCAATTTCAAGCATCTCCATGCGCCCGGGTCGCGTTCGCATGCCTCGTACCACTATCCCGGCGCTATTTTGATCCCGTCACGGTAAATTTTTTTACCCCGCCCCGCGCACGCGCCCGGGACGGGGGCGCTCCTTTCTTTTATGATGGGCACCCCTCCCCACCCTTTCCCCCACACAGCGCGGCACCCTTTCACTTCCCCCCACCCCCACCCTTCTCTCTCCCCGACCCCTTCTCCCCCCCAACTACCTCTCTCCATCCCTCTCCCTGCGTGCCTTCTTCCCCCCTCCATCGTCACCCTCCCCTCCTCCTCCTCTCCCTCCCCTCCTTCTGCCCTTCTCCTCCCTCCTCTCCTCCACGAAACCTGCCACCCTGTCCCGTTCGTGGCCTCTGACGCCCTACCGCCCTGTTCGCCCCGCCGTTTGCGCCTCTGCCTGTCCGCCGTCGGAGCCTTGCCACCGCCTTCGTCCCGCTTACGTTGGGCCTCCTGCACACCCCTGCTTCACCACGTGCCCACCCCATTCCCCCCACCTAAGCCCCCCTTCCCCCCCCACAATCCACAACCCTCCCACCCCCATACAAGCCCCCTTTCCCCCCCATAGTCCCACAAACCCCATTCCCCCACCTAAGCCCCCCTTCCCCCCCCACAATCACACAACCCTCCCATCCCCATACAAGCCCCCTTTCCCCCCCACAGTCCCACAAACCCCATTCCCCCACACAAGCCCCCTTCCCCCCTGGGCCCACCAAACCCGTCCCACCTACCAAAACCCACCACACCCATCCCACCCGCAGACATCCACATAAGCCCCTGTTCTCCCCCCCAGCAGACCTGCAGAACCCCACCCAAGCCCACTATCACACCCCACAAACACCCGCAGCAAGCACCGAACGACACCCAGCCGCACCCAACCAAACCACGCAGAACCTGCAGCTCTCTTTTTGCAGCCCCTCTTCTCCGCCCTTTGACACACGCATGCGTGGCTGTACGCGTGGCTGTTCGTGGTTGTTCGTATTCGTGTGCGGGAGTCCGTTCGTGGATGTTCACGCACGGGGACGCGCGTTAGCTGGTCAATGAGGTAGTGTGCAGCCGACTGTTCACACGCACCTGACACGCAGTCTATTCCTGGGTATATTCCCAGATTTTTAATTCTAATACCCGAAAACCTTCAAAATACATTGAAAAATTACCAAAAAAATCATTTAAAAATACTTAAAATTCAAAAAAAATTACATAAAAATCTTGAAAATTTCCTAATCTTTCTGTAGTAAATTGCCATATTTTTCTAAACTGAACATTTCAGAAAGAAAAAAAATTCAGACCATTTTAAAATTAACAATTCTTTTAAAAATACCCAAAAAATGATTAAAATTGTAAAAAATTCCAATTTACTTACAGAAAACTTTCTAAAAAATCCATTAACTTTTTTGTTTATTTTTGGAAGATTTTTTAAGCTGAAAATGATGTGTCATTTTATTCCATGATTATTTTGTGGTAAAAATACTTCATTAAATCCTAAATTCATACAAAAATCCTCTTTAATTCAAAACACAAACTGAAAGTTCTAAAAAAATCCAGATACCTTGGTTCTTTTTGGATTACTGACCTCCATTTGGGATTGAGAAATGCGCATTCATTGTATTCACATACACCCATTACCAGGTATTTTTCCTTTTATATTTTTTATTTTTTTCGCCACCCCAAAATTCACGTTTAATTTTTAAAATGAACCCTAAACACCACCATGGCATGCACGCTCGCGCTAAACACACCATTTTATAATAAAAATCAACCCACCGTTCACTTAGCACGCGCTAAGTGCGCTTAAGAGGCACTTTAATATTTTTAATTAAAATGAACCAGCCATCACAAGAGCACGCGCTGGCAAAAAAGCGCTCCACATCACCTTAATTTTTAATAAATGAATTTTCATTTAGAGACCCAATCTGGGTATCGAAGTCCGGGATTCGGATTAATGCACCGCTCCAACCTAATAATTGGTAATTAAAATTTTAAGAAGGAACCGCCGTTTTCTTGATAAGGTTTATCACTTAATAAAAATTCACCCATTTCTTAATAAATTTATTAAAATGAACCTTTCATTAAATTGATTCCCCCTAACTGTACTTATTTCCCCTTTTTAATGAACTCGTTTCGTGGGATGGGTACGCGAAGTCTTCAAAGTTGTCTCCATGGTCAAACCTGATTATCAAAGTTGTGGTCTTGATATGTGTGGGTTGTTGTTATGTTTTGGTTCAATTTCTTTGTTACGGTTAAGGGTACGGTGTGTGGTTTTTTTTTCTTCTTTATTGCCTGATACGAGGATTTGGGTGTTTGCATGTTGCATAGCATGAAGCTTTCGGTCGCATAAGTCTAGAGGTCATGTCGAATTTTTTCTAGGTTGTGGTTTGCTTGGGGATAGTTGGTCGAGTCACATTTTACCACTTTGGTTGATATCTTATCCTTGGTTTTTGTCTGTTGCTTTGCAGGCATTCTCTTTGTTTGTCTGTGTTTGTGGTGTGCATGTAACCATCTGAATGGCGCCCTCTCGTACTCCTCCCCCGATTCAGTGTGTTCCTTTGGCTGTCCATGATTATTCTTTGTTACTGGATTCAGACGTTGTTGCTAAAGCGGGCTTGTCCAAGTTTGTGAGCCTTTCTTTCCCACTGGTTCCAGATTATCCTTCCCTTTGTGACGAGTTTCTAACCTCTTACAGTAAGAGGTCTAGTCCAGTCTGTGGCACAACTGTTCTTTTGACACCGAAGAGTCTAGGCAAGGCTCTTGGTCTGCCATATCATGGGGAGTTTGTCCCTGCTACCAGACAGTTGTTTACCAATGATGATATTTTGAAGCTATTGCAGAAGGAGACTCGAGATGTTCTTGATCCGAAGAAGGTCATTACCATGTCAGGAGTGGGTGTTTCCATGATTTCCGATCCCTTATGGAAACAGATATGCCAATTTCTTTAGGACAGGTTCATGCCTGCAAAATCCCCATCTCATTATCTTTCCAAGGAGTTGTTTACAGCTTCACGAATGATTTTGAAAGGCATAACCGTTGATTGGAGTACCTACCTCCTCTCCAAGATGGATCACCATTTTATCCAAGCTACTCGAGGAAATGTGACTAATGTTACATTTGGGTCCTTCCTCTATGTTTTCTTGCTACATGCTGCCCCTGCAAAGGAAGTTCCTTTACCTCCAGTTGATCCTCCAGAAGTTCCTCCTCTACCTCATAATGAAGATGATGAAGTGATAATTGAGTATGATGATTCTCCTCCTCCCCTGGTAATTTAGAGAAAACGCCTCAAGCAGGTGGCTGATTCAATGCCTCTTCCTCTAGTTCCAGTGACAATTCCTGTCCAGTCTTGCAGCAGCTTGCCTGCATTCCTTCAGACGCCAAACCTTTTCAAAGCCCATAGAGATGGGATGCTCGACCTTACTATTCCTTCTATTCACCGCCTGGTAACAAGAGATGCTATTCCGTTCCTGTGCAAGGATATCTAGAGTTCTATTGAACTTTCGATGACTGCCTATATCCAGCAATTATATTCTTCATTTTATGATGAAGTTCAGCAGTCTAAGGGGGAACTGAATAAGACCACTACTGAGTTAGCCTCTGCTCAGGAGAAATTCTCTGACCTTTGTACGCAAATGGAGCAGCAGACTAAGCTAGTGGATTCTCAGAAAGCTGAAATCTCTAAGTTGAAAGTTGAGTTGGTAGAAGCTGGGTCTCAAGTGGTTGCTGTAACAGAGGAGAGGGATAAGTTACAGAAGGAGAGTCAAGAGATGACGGAGGTGATAGATGCCCAAGCAGAGAAGTTGAAATCCACCATAGCTATCTTAGACCAGAGCAATGCTCAAATCCAGCAACTCAAAGATCAATTGGCTCAGTCTCGGTCTAATACACAGAGTCCTGTGCAACCAGTTTCTTTTTTATCCCCTGCAGACTTGGCAACTCTTCAAAGGCAGGCTACCTTATGTTCCTTATTTCAGGCCAAGGTGGAAAGATTGCAATCTCGTATGGATTTGTTATGGTCTTCTTTTGAGCAGTATCAAGAATATGTTCCACCAGATCATTCCTTTTTTGTCCATTATCAACAACAGAAGTTGGCCTTCTATATAAAGCTTTCCACTATGGATTTACCTATTCCAAAGGATGGATGGAGTGGGGCCTGGTCATCAGATTTGCTGATAGAAGTCGTGAGGATGGTTTTTGAAGACTCTGTTCTGTCACTCCAAATACGATGCTTTTGTCCTACATGTATTTGAGGGGTGATTTACTGATTCCAGATGCGGAAGATCTGGCTTGGTATGTCGGAGATGTGGTATTGCAAGCTTCTTTGTATGACTGACATTTGGAGTTGAGGATTGATGAGATGTTCCAGGGTATTTTTCCAAGGTGGCTGAGTGTCCTAAGTTTTCATGGCACCCTATGGTTGATTTTGTCATTTTGAATCACCGACAGGTCAAAGCTTTAGCTCATGCCCAGAACACTAACCAACTGAGGGTGGATATTTTAGCCTATCTTTTCAATCAACCTCCATTTGATACTTCTTTCTTTGAAGCCTATCATCGTAGATCAGCTTTAGGTCCCCGTTCTTACCTTGCCTAACTCATTATCAACAAATGGCTCATAGGTATGATGCTTATATTTCCCTTTTTCAATCTAACCCAAAAGTCATTTTACCCCTTCTTTTCCAACCTCAAGGATCTCCTCAAATTCCTATATTTACCTATTGTTCTTTTATTGAAGATGGAGTTTTTCTACCTCCTGATCCTTGTCCTTCCCCATCCCCTAATATTCTATCAACTTTTCATCCTTATCTTTTAACACCTTTCTTAACAGAATCTCCTCAATTTTCAGCCAATCCATCTTTAATCCATTCCTCATTTTATGATTTTGCCTATCCATCACTTCATCCTCTTTCATTAGTCCCCCTTCCGTCTCCTAACACTTCTATTCCTAATCCTCCTCAGTTGGTAATGGGTATCCAGGTTTTGATTAGAAGATTCTTCCACGAAGAGGCTGGAGTTCAAATGATTCCCTTACTGGACCTCAAATCAATTGGCCATTGATCCCAGGAGAATGGATAAGTGCTAGTTAGACTTATCAGAATTATTTCATTTTGTTCAGCAGTATTCTCAGTCTGCAGATCCTTCTGTGCGCTTAACTGCTCATTTTACTTGGTACCTAGCGTATATACATAGGCATTCTCATAATGATTCAAAGCCTATTCCAAAGTTGTGCATGAATGTCAATGTGAGCATTGATTCCTAGCAACTGGATGTATTGTACTTTCATGCCCTCTGTTTGCCTAGCAAATACCTTGTTCTGTTGGAAAGGATGTGCTGCCTTCAGTTTTTTCAGAATCCTCCCAAGACATTTGTAGATGAATCCTTGTCTATGGATCGTTTTCGAAATCACCAATCTTTCAAGAGGGATCATCTTCATTGATACCTTTGCCATGTATGGTGGATTATTTTTAATGATAAATCTCTCTTTTTGGAGGAGTCATTCAGATGGTTGTGTTGTGTGTAGTGTTTGTGTTGTGGGTTAATTGATGTAATAAGATCGTGGTGGTTGCCTATTCGATTTGCTTTCGTGCGAGCTACATTTTTGGAGAATGGTGGTGATGGTGTTGCTGGTTGGATAGTTGAAGTTGCTGATGCAGAAGAAGAAGAAACCTCTTATATCCTTTACAAGTTTGTTGTGATTTCTAGTTTGATAAGAAGTGTTAATGTATAAAGGGTTTTCCTTTCGTTGTATTTTTATATCAGATACAGGTGATAAGTCGCGGTCGTGGTTGGATGGACTGTTTTTGAAGATATATTGAAGATCCAAGTTGAGCTCTTGAATGAACTTGTATTCCCTTTTTCCTGGGTCGCGAGGATGCTTCCTATTAAGTGTGGGAATATGTTGAGTGTTGAAATGACCTATTTTTTGGTTGATTTTTATTGTTTTTGAGAGTTGAATGGTTGATTTTATGAGATGATTGATTGGTTTGGAAGTGGTTTGAGATGTTTTGGATAGTTTGGAATAGTTTTATTAAGCTCATGATATTTGTTAGTAGAGATATGAAGTTATGATGATGTTCTGATATGTTCTGATTGGTCCTGATAGCTTCTGTTTTGTTCTGTTGAGCTTCTGTTTTGTTCTGTTTTCTCTCTGTAAGGAGGGATGGGGTATTGATTGATAGGGTTTGAGATTGTTTGGAAGCTTATTGAGTGATTTTTGATGATTTGGAATGGTTTTGGTATGAGTTATGTGGTTCTGATGCTTTCTGTTGACCTTTTGTAACTCTCTAATGAGCTTCTGATGAGCTTCTGTAGACCTTATGTTTGCTTCTGTATATGTTCTGTTGGATGAGAGTGTAGCTTGGGAAAGTTTTCTAGCCTTGGAAAGAGGTGAATACAAGTGCAAAAGAGCTAAAAGAAGTGAAAGAAATAGCTATTGAAGACTCAAGTAAAGACTAGAGTGAAGTGACAGTGGTGAGCTATGAAAGGACACTGTAGTGGCTCTGGTGCCTCTTCATATCAGACATACCTCTTTGGAGGGGTATCCACGACCTAAGAAGGATTATTGTGAGTGATTATGAGAGATTGTAGTAAGGATATGATGTATTATTGATAGAGAGAGAGAGAGAGAGAGTCAGAGATAGCCAATTCTATTAAAACAGAGTGATTGTATATGAGAGATTGAGAGAGAAGACTATGAAGATATTGAAGATGAATACTATGTGATGTATTTCCATTCAAAGATGGTGTATTCCTTTGCTTTCTTTGTTCTATTGATGGATTTTGTGAAGATATTGAAGAATATGGTTGATTCTATCAAATCCGTGGGAGATCTACATGATGCTGCATGAAGATTTGTTGTGCTTGGGTTCTTTTTTTCATTGTGATAATATAAAACCTAATAAAAAATCTTGTTGATGTTACAAGATAGATTTTCTTGCAAGAGAATTCCCTTTTCCTTGGTGTTCCTCTTGGGCCTCCATTTGCGCATTTTGATCATGAACATCACACTTATGGATGGACCATAATGAGTACACATGTGCATCACCCATGTGTTGGAGAATTTCTGATTATTGAAATTGGCGAGTTCAAGGTGGAAAACACCAATGCCCAAGTGTTGTTTTGGACTTTGTTAAATGAACGGATGGCTAAATGTTGTTTTCTAGGAGTAGAGTTTGGAGGGTTCATGGTGGCAGATGAGGCTCATGCAAACTAGTTGGCAATATGTAAAGTTTTCAAAGAAAAGAGGAATGTGAGGCACTACAAGGAGAGGTTGTGCTCCTTCCATTCAGAGAAGAGCATGTTGGAGCATACAAAACAGTGTATCAAACCACAATTTTAGAAGGAACACAAGTAGCTATGATGACACTGGAGGGATGCTCAAAGAAAGGTCTATGTTAAAGCAACAAAGGAGAAACTCTCTAGCTTCCAAAGATTGCGTCATGCACATGAGAGTGAGTTGCACTCATTGGACACTTAGTTTGCTTGGTGGGGAGTGAGAGGATTTCACTGGGCAAAGTGGATGCTTAGTTAAGGAGATAGAGGTCACTTTCTACCCACAATAAATCTTTTTGAGAGCAAACATGCATCCATGAGGGCAACTCTCGAATATTCTTAGCAAGTGATCTTGTACTCCACTTGTGTTGTAGATGGGTTGGAATGAGAAATTGAGACATGGAGAAGGGTGAATGGTGCCTCCCAAGTTGGTGTCCCTCCTGAGAAGAAATTCATTTGATATAGTCCATGGGCAACATTTGTACAAAGATGGAGCTTGGGTATGTAGGGCCAATTTTTACTACATTGTTGACTCGAAGTCACTTGTGGAGACGATACTACCTGGCAAGACCAATGGTATAGTGCTTAGGCAGTTGGAGCTGAAAGCTTCAATCCAACAAAAAAGGAGGTGTTGCTAAGGTATGAGGGATCAAATTTAGTGGTCGAGCTCATAAAGGATGACACTAAAGGGTAGAATCGCACCTCCAAGAGCTCTGGTAGTAGTGGCAAGTATCATATAATGATACAAAGGTAAATAAGGTGGAAGTTGTGAGCCAACGAATGGTGCAACACCTCAAGGTTAGTGAGATTACACAATGGCTCAAAAAATAGCTTGAGTTTGGATAAGTACACTCAATGCACATTGTCTTAATTTGTCCTCGATTCGCTACTATGTGGAAACCCTTAGTAGAGCTCTTTAATTCACCATCTTTGGTAGATATTCTCAAGGTTTTTGGTTGTTTTGGGCCTCTTTGATACATTTGGTACTCTTTGGTACAATTGGTATGTTTGAAATTATAGACTAGTACATTTGGTGTTTTGTGGTACTTTGTGATACTAAGGTGTTCTTTAAACCTTTGGTGCATTTGGTTCTTTTTGGTATTGACTTTGGATATATTTGATGTTAAGGTGCTTTTTGAAACTATATGTAGATATATTTGGTATCTCTTCTTAGTTCTAGTCTCTTTGCTAAACTTAGAGTTCTTTGGTACATCATTAGGGCCAAAAAACATTTAAAATGGATATTTTGTTAATCTGTGGATCAAGAAAAGGGCCAAAGAGATTTTTCCATATGGACAAAAATATGGTATTCTTGTCTCCTCAGCTTTTGAGATAGTAGAGTTCATTTTGTAGTTCTCCCTTCCTATTTAGCCAAAATCTTCAAACCCTGACAAGTTCTAGTAGTCCCAACGGCCCCTACTAACTAATAAAAGCTGACAAAACCTCTGACAGAGACATGACAAAGATAAGTTAATTAAGACCATTTTAAGAATTGGGAGAATTTTCAAAGTTCTTGTCGCTCGTAGTATTTTTAATCTGTCTCCTTGACCTCTCTCTTAAGGTTTCTTTCTTTGTACATTATCTACTTACTCCTTGACCTCTCTCTTTAGGTTTCTTTCTCTGCACATTATCTGCATACTCATTGTCTTTTACATGGCATCCACAAGACGTCCTTCTCGGGAGAATTTTCAAATTTCTTGGTGCTCGTAGTAATTTTAATCTATCTCCTTGACCTCTCTCTTTAGGTTTCTTTATCTGCACATTATCTGCATGCTCATTGTCTTTTACGTGGCATCCACAAGACGTCCTTGTCATTCTTTAAACTCTTGCACCATGTATAGCAAGAGTGCAAATGGAGAATAAAAGCCCAAAACATTTACTATAAATGATTGGGTTACAATACTACCTTCTTGCAGGTGTTCTCACAGAGTGAAAAAAAAAAACAAAGGGATATCAAATATCATTGGAAGGGATGTATCTTTGCCTTCAAATCCACGTCTCAAGGCTGGTTTGCTTTGGTGCAACATGTTTACATGGCTAGAGATATGCACTTGCCTCCATTGGAATGTTTTTCCCATCAAGCACACTGTAAGTTTGAGTTGTAAAATATATGTGAGTATATGGTTTTGTTTGAAGGATATGCTAAATAATGGATTGTTGGTTGTAGATATCTTTCCATCAACAAGTTTTGAGTGGCAACTTGTGGAGAGCCTCAGCGGAACATTCCATGCCATTCATAAAGAATTTGCAGACATTATTTATGCTAATCAAACCATGATTTTTTTTCATGAAAGTGGAATTTTTGTGTATTATGCACAATATGTGGTTCCTTCAAGAGAAGTTGTGTATGGATACCTTGAAGATCTGCAGTTACCAAGCCTCTCATCTTTGGATTGGGAGATGCCTTATGAAGCAACAATGGAGAGTTTTAAACTCAAAATAGCTCAAGATATTCAAAAGGCTATGACTCCTAGAAGGATCTCGAGAAGAGTATGCTTATCGTGGTTTTTACCCTTGCATGTTTTTGTAGCTTGCTTTAAAACAACATGTTTACAATGGATGAAGGTTTCATGGCTAAACAAAAAATTTTCAGAGGAAGATTTGGGCAAAATTTTAGGTCTATGTTGGAAAGTCAAGGAATCTAACCACAAAGGTGACTTTATAAGGTTCAATGTGTGCCCTCAATCATTGGTTTTATACTATAATATATCTCGACAATCTCTTATCATAGGTTTTGATTATAGAAGATACAAAATTAGATTGAGTGCTTGGGTTCCTTTAGATTTAGATATTGATTGTAAGACATTGAAATTTACACTACAAGTTACCGCACAAGAAGTAAAAGAGGTGAACATTACTTCAAAGTGGAGTCTTAAGGATGTAAGAGACACCTTGGAGTTTCTGGACAATGTTACTCCTGGATATAAGTTCAAGGTAAATGGTGTTATAATTGGAAAAAGAGCTGAGAGCTCTGTATCATATATGAGTTGTTTGCCTTCTAGTGTTGTGTGTTTTGGACCATAAAAATGCATGTACAAATAATTTTGAATCTTTCTTTTGCTCACAAATATTACTGCTAGAAACATGGAATTATACACATTGAGAAGTACTATTAAAAAAAATATTTGTATAAGCTTTGCAATGATTCTGTGAATAACAAATCGTCGTTTTTGGACCAAAATGAATTCATTATATCATGAGTTACAAAATTGTACTACAATTTAATAGGAAAGACTTGGTACAAGCTTTATAATTCTCTATGATTCTATGAACAAAAAACCGTCTTTCATGGATAAGATCAATATGACATATTATTACATTTTGGGTTAAAATATTGCACTATAGATATATATACAAGCGGACTGTTACTTCAGTACAAATAAATAGATTGATAATTACAAGGATATTCTTTAGCTTCTCTTTGATCTTTGGTTTCTCATTGATCTATAGCTTCTTCATCCTTAAGACTTCTCTCCTTCTTTGGAAAAGTTACTTCATCTTCCATACTTTCATTCTTCATCACTACTTTCCTCTTAGTAGGTGTTTACTTTTGTTGCTCAAAGAACTTAATTACCTCAAGCACTCTTTTCTCCTTAGACTTTAGAGGAGATGGACTAAATTTGAGTGGGAAAACCTTAGGCATGCCCTTCATTTTGTGCCCCTTTTGTTTGGACCTTGGAGACTTCTTTTTCTTGGTGGTTGCCATTTTCTTACATTTGTCCTTCGTTATTGCCTATCCTTTGGAATTTTTAGTTGGGAGAGGGGAATCTGGGTCCATTGGTATAATGTCCCTATCTAAAACTAGTTCAATACACCTCTCCCATATCCACCACATGTATGCCTCAGGTAGTCTCTGCACTGTAACAAAGCACACAAGTTATTTGAAGTAGTAAGAGACTTTCACTATAAAAAGGATAAAGCATAGGAGACTTACATTCACCCCCTCTACATTCAGTAACTTTGAATCCATTATCCTCGAAGCATTTGAAACCACTCTCTAGCCACAACTATGTACGTCATTTTGCAATGGAACCTCTTGAAGCAGAAACTTGAAAGGTCTCTGAGGATTAGCAATGCTTTCAAAGCTAGTGTCCAAGTGGGCAGTAACAAGTCTAGCTACACTACACATATTAACTTATTATCGAATATTATAATTTAACCAATAAAGATAAAATAAAGAGTGTTTATTGACAATACATCTTTGATTGGCCATGGATTCCTGAAAGAGAATTCATAAAAATGACCTCTCTCATAGGAATGTCGATATAGATTAGGCTCTAGTGTCCTCTACAAACCAAAACACAAGTGAGCAATAATAACCCTAAAGACAAATCATCAAGAGATAGAATGTTGAAGAAAGTACATTTCAATATATGAAAAAAAAATATGATGGTTTGTGACACTATCAAAGTCTTTTAAAAACCTTGCAATATTTGAATCAGATTTTGAAAACAAATCCACTGAGAGAAGTGGATCAATAACAAATATACTCTTAGCGATATTAATGCTAAAATAAGCAACATATGCCTTGTATACAAAGTAAAGAATGAATAAGAAAATGAGTGCAATATAAGGACCCTTGGAAAATTTCATTATAAATAAAGAGAAGCAAGAGACCTTACCTCAAACAATAATAAACTACTAAATCTGTTAGTTGAGTATCATTTTTCTCAAATAGGATCTTATCCTCTGGAGAAATGCTGAGGTAGTCTTCTTTCTCAGGACTAACAGAAACATTCACGACCATTTGGCCGTACACTTTCCCCATCCTCTCCTAGTTCACTGGGCCAAGAGTCAAAATTTTTCTCTACCAAATCATATCCTCATTTTCTATTACCTCTTTCCTTTTCTCCTCCATGACAAATTCATGCTCGCTTGAAACCCTTGTATGATACAAATGGGTAACCTCTTAAATCTTGGGTGCTCGTGGCTCTTTTTTCTTTATTGAGGATTGCAAATGCATTTTGATCATTCAATGGAAGAGGCTTTAAAACTTTGTCAAACCTATATCTAAGTTTGCTAAAAATACTAAAGTATTTATTCATTAATATAATTTGATGTGCATGGGCAACTGCAATATAAGCACCATTCATAAAATCTATCAAAAAATCCTATGTTGCCTCTTACAAGCATAGGAGACAACTGCCATCTCTTATTGAGGCCATCCACAGAAGCAATAAGGGACAACCTATC
The DNA here is from genome assembly GCF_053477565.2 of Lygodium microphyllum. Classification (NCBI taxonomy): domain Eukaryota; kingdom Viridiplantae; phylum Streptophyta; class Polypodiopsida; order Schizaeales; family Lygodiaceae; genus Lygodium; species Lygodium microphyllum. The sequence goes on from NC_141162.1 coordinate 13,476,646, forward strand.
AGATATCTCCTTGACCAGTCTAAAAAATGCAGCCTTAGGAATGAGGTGCCTAGTTGACTTTTGAGCTTTCCTGATCTCTGCAAAACACCTCTGCATGTTAAACCATCTTGACTTTCCCTTTTTCCTCACAGGGGTTTCCTTGGAAAGCTAAGAGTGAGGACAAGATGAGGGCTCAAACTCACCAAATGACTTGTTCTCTAAGGATTCACCTAAACATACTTTACCAGTTGGTGTAACAGGGACAACAATTTCTTCAAATGTCTCCTCAATAGTTAGCTTAGCACCTTCTTCATAATATTTCTTTACCAACACCTTCCTTGCAATTTGTTTTGTCCTGGCCATTGAAACCAACACAGCACGATCAGGAAGCTGAATACAAAGGCAACTTACTCCTCTCATGCGATATGGAAGGTGAAATAATGCTTGACCCAATACAATGCAATAGTGTGGATCTAAGGTTGATCCTTTGACCTTATTGCTTCATATGGAAGCTGAAAGGATGCTATTCTTTGAATCCCTTCTCCCTGCTTTGGATTTCCAATACAACGCAATTACGAATATTTAACATCCTCCTTTAACATTATCGCTTCGTATTGAAGCTGAGACAGTTGTAGGCCTTGGACCCATCTTCCTAGCTTCGCACAAGATTTCCCAATACAATGCGATTAGGAAAACTTGATTTTCTTCTTTCCCCTTATCGCTTCGAATTGGGGGCTTCCAACAAAACCCGAATGAATGAGTAGTGTGAACGTACGGCACCTCTGTTGATTGAATACATTAGTATTGTTGGTCGTACAACAGTCATGACATAAGGTTTTGTCAGACGAAGGACACTCGACGTAAGGTTTGAATTCGTGCTCCCACCAAATGAGAAGTTCTTATATACTTGGGTTGCTGATATCCATGTTTCATGTTCTCATTCGTCGTGATATTAGGGTTTCTAAAACATTTCTTCTTCCCCCCTCGTACCTATTTAAGTCCACTAAAAAAATTTCACACATTTTTCCTCCCGATTTCCTCTCGCGCCAAACGTCTTCCTCTCTCCCCTACTCAACACAATGTCACTTTCTACTTTCGCTTCTCCCCTCAGCTCCATCTCTGTTTCCTTCTCCCCTCGGACCCTTTCAAGTCTGAATTCTCCATCTCTGTCCCCTTCTTAATCACAGACACCAGTCAGTCCATTGTCCCATTCCCCTGATGTCACCCACTCCATCGCCCCTACATCTTGTACTCTGTCCATAATCCACATCACCCCCTCATTCATAATATCGTTCCCAACCCACACGTCATTTCATCCACTTCGCCGTAGAAATTACTGCATCCACCCCTTTCAAAGTCGTCTTCCATGCACGCCTAATCGAGCACATTCCCAAAGTCCATCCCCAAGGCAACGTACACAGAAACAACATGAGAAGGTGAATAACAAGGTTTTGATTTTCCCTTTATCATGTCGTATTCGCTTCTCGTCCTCCATCGCACTTTCGGAAGGCAAAGTTCTTCTGCAATTTCCAAAGTCCTTCCGCAAGACGCAAGAAGGTGAATATAAAGGTGCTGATTTTTCTCTAATTGAGTCATATTAGCCAGTCCTTTCACAAGGTCTTCTCACACATGTTTCCTTCTTTCACGTTGTATGTGCAGAATCCCAACTGACTTGAGAATCGAAACGTCGTGATGGTGGAGTTTTGAGATTCGTAAATGCTTCTATTCACGTCGTATAATTTGATCTTCCAACATGAGCGAGGGTTACACTTCAAGAGCTTTATACCTTTATATTCGTGTTGTATAGGCAAGTAGTCTACATAGCTATTTATTCAAGAAGATGTCAGGAACAGAAATATCACACATGTCTGCCTCCACATCTTTAAAGGGGAAAAGAGTCCTTGAGCCCAATGATAAAGGAGTCAGTTGCTTCAGATGTTTCAAAAGCATCTCATATATTAGTGATAGGTGAAGGTTCAAGGAAGGCTTCAAAGTCTCCTATGAGGGTCCCAGGGCTTTCTCAACTTATAGATGTTACAGCCTCTGAGAAGCTCTTGTATTTTCTCATAGAAAACAATATTGACATTACTTTCTATCCAACAGCTAGGGAGATTTTCAATCCAGAGTGGGACCTTGATCAAGTTCTTAATTTCTCAAAGGACTTTTGTAATGAAGATTTTGCAGAGTTTGAAGAGTTGGCATATCCTGTTGTTTATTTGGATTCCAAGGAGTATATTCACACCCATGTTGGAAGGTTACGCACTGAGAAGTCCTTGTTTACCAAGAAATGTGGTAATCATTCTCTTGATAGATTTTATGCAGCTGAGTTATGCTCTTTACACCCAAAAAAATGCAGGCTTATGCTTAAGTCTGCTGCATTCATTGTATTTTCCCTTGTGAAATACCCTCCAAAATCCGATGAAAAGCATAAAGAAACCTCAAAGTTATCTAATTGTTGCCTTCTTAAAGAGATAGTAGATGAAGTTGATGTTCAGGAGCAACTAGACACCCAGATGGAAGCATTAGTTGCAAAGGACCTGGATGTTGTTGAATTTAAAGCAAAGATTGTAGTTGAAGAGACCACTATAGAGGTTGATGAGCCACCTGACGGTCCTTCAAGCCTTATCGTTCTATCTTTGCCTACTTTCGCAATTAAAGACAAGGAATACATATTATTGTGTGATCTCCAAACTCTTTTCAATTTGAGAGAAGATTATTGCTTGCCAGTTATTGCAAAGGCATGTGTAGATGCAAAAGGCATAGTGAATGTTGAAAATGATTCCAAGGAGGACTTACTTAAATTAGATACTCAAATGTCCGATGATATGTTTATAGATGCATCAAATGCTTTTTCCCTATATTTAATCAAGGCTAAAGATGCTAAGAGAGAGTTACTAACTACTGACAAAGAGTTTGACCAATTTCAAGAGAAGCTTGGAATCTCCAATTTCGGAAGGGAGGAGTCAGAATATGTAAAGGAGCTCAAGGATATCAAGGAGACATCAATTAGCTTATGGAATCCAAGCAACTTGAGAGTCATGAAATGGTAATGCATTCTTTTGTTTTTGTGGAATCATATGCATGTTTTCAATTTTTTCATTTTGACTATTGCTTTTACAGTTAGAGATTGCAGATGAGGATAATTTCTTGGGAAGAGCCAAAGGATCGAGAGTTGGTGGTAGTACCTTGAAGGATGTTGCACTTGGGCATTACATATCGAGGATTGATCCCAATATTCTGTTGGTTTTGCATAGCACTTTCTCAGAGGAGGCCTCATGGCCAATTGTCTGTCTTAAAGCACTTACAAGGCTTCTTGGATACTCAAGTTTGCAATACAATGCGCACAAAGTTATGTTTTTGGAAAAGACAGCAACCATCCGAATATTTGGTTATGGTCTTGGCTTCTCTACCTCTCCAGGGCTGGATGCTTCCTTGCATACTCATCTTATGTTTTAGCAGCAAACAAAATAGATATCAAATCCATAGTTGGATACAAGAGAAGAAAGTTTTTACGTTGTAGAGGAAAAATGCCCGAGGAGGAAGAGGATGTAAAGGCTCTTAAAAGCTAGACATGTATATAACATTTTGAAAATAGTATCGGTATTTTAGATTCCACCGCATTTATTGTGTTCTTTGAAGTTGTCTTCAAAAAAACCAATTGAATAACTCCTGAAGGGCGTTGGTTTTTGTTGCTGCTCCTCCATGTCTAGTGCTCTAAAAGAAACACATACGTGCTTGGTAGTGAGATTTCTCCATACCTTGGCTACTGTAAGTTGCTAGGGGCCCTTGCTCTTCCACAAAATAATGCCCATGAATAAGAAGAATATGCTGTGACAACCGAACAGGCACTCATTAAGCCTTGTTTTCAAAGAAGAAAGGTTCAAATTTATGTTAATCTTACCAAGTAGAAAGTAATATCATTTTCTCCCCAAGCTTCCTTGATTGCTTGAACAAGATTCACAATTGAACGTTTGTACTCTTCTGAATAGTTAGATGTTATCTTTTGTTCCCTGAGTATTTTTAAAAATATGTCAAGGTGTCTCCAAACCTCCATTTGTAGGAATGCAATTCGTGGTGTGCTAGCCATATTTATTGTGATTGCACACAACTCTCTCCAACACTCCCACAATGTGTTCATTTGTTTACCAATATGATTTCTTGGAAATCATCTAGCTTTTGCACCCCCATAGAGACAAATGCTAAGACCTCTCTTGTTTTCCCTGAGGCTTTTGGATCCTTTCTCAGGTGAACTTGGCCTCCACGAAAACCCATTTTTGACAGTAAAGCCTCACATTTATCAATGTAGTCATCTGATAAAGATATTGGTTTTATTTAATATACATTGTCAAGATGAAATCTAAGCAACTTATCAATTATTCTAATATTTGCATGTAATGTACAAATATGAATGTTCCTGAGAGAGATTGAGAGAATAGGATCCCATAAGCCATCCACATTTTTGAACTTACTCAAATCTATAGAGTTTCGATTGGAGCTCTTCTTCTTGGTCGCAAAGTACTCCATTCTTTGGATCCCAAACTCTCCATGCAATAAATACAAGGATATTTTGCATTGGTCCCATTACTTACTCCAAGCATACATTTGATAGTTTTTAAGTCAACACTCATATGCCATTCAACATTAATACTACCAACACCATCGACTATCAACATTTCACCTTCACTTTGAGACTTATCAGAAATACATGTATGAGAGAATAACCATTTCAAGATTTCATGACTTTCAGTTGGTACTTGGGCCGCACCAATCCACCAAAGCTCCATCTTGGATTGTATCTTAAATTGTTGTTCTTGCTCCCTGCGGGTACTGTAATCCAACGCCCTATTCATGATACATATGCTAACTCTTTCCATCTTTTGTCCCTTTTGAATCTGTGCTTCATCCAATTTTAGTGCAAACTTCAAAATACCACAACATTCTTGGACAGTAAATTTATACATATGGACCATTGTAATGTAGACTCTTTCAAGATCAATCCAAATATTATTAAATGTGTTCTATTCAAAAAAGGCCTTTGTTTTATGTTTTTCATAGGGCATGGATCCTTCTATATGAATATACTCTCCAAAAACATTTGGAATCCTACAATTCATAGTTGTCCTAGCAATTGAAACTGCAAGAGGTCGAAGCAAACCAAATACACTTATTCTATGACATTTAAGATTTGCAAACCACAATTTAGAGAGAACACGATAACCTCTACGACTGATACCCATACTGTCACATGTCTCCCACTATTTCATCTAGTTTAACTACTCCTTTTAAATCTTTCACTAACTCTTTTAGAGTTTGGCTTCTCAAGTCTACATTTTTAGGTGATTTAAGAATCCTTATAATGTCCTTCTTTGTCATGGTTTCTTTAATAATCTTAATCCTCTCATCGTTCTCTCGAATATTAATACCTAAAATATTAGAGATACATCTCTTTGCAAGATTTAGTCTCCTTTTCTTCACCCGACTACACAAGTCCATTATATTTTTAAGTGTTCTTTTTCTCTATGTTTCTTTCAAGCACAGTAATTTTTCTTGCTATGACTGATTAGAGTGTTCTAGATTATCAACCTTGTCCGTAGCTTAGAAATAGTTTTTTGTGCCAATGTTAATGCTTCCTTCATTTCATGCATTTGTTCTATAAATGTAAAAGATGCAAAATATAACCTCATGCAATAGCCAAGCATCCCATCACAACCATCTCCAACATATCTTATGAAGTTGTGAATATTGTAAAAAGGAGGATGCTTACCTGTAGAAGGGTCTAGAGGATAAATATTTCCATCCATCCATAAGTCTATATGCTTCTTTCCTTGTAATCGTAACCTGTTAGCTTCATCATTGTCCAACAATGCTCGATGGTGTATACTCCTCCAAGATGAATAGACAGGATCTAACTGAATAGTAAGTTTATACTTGCGTGGTGGGGATGCACTTGTATTGCTAGAAGAGGTACTGGTAAACATTTTGGTAGGGAGCCCTAAACGGAACAACAATATCATAGAGAAGGAGATAAAACCCACATGAAAGAGAGGTGCAGAAAATGAACGTCGAGGAACACAAACAAGCGGCGTCTTTTGATGCGAAAATTCAAAAATACAAGATTTTGCAATTTTCAAGAGAATAAGATTGAAAATGTGACACTTAACGTCCATTAAAGATTGAAGATATTTAATACCCGACATCTTAAATGAATCATATATTCTCTCATTAATCATGTCCAAGCATCCAAATTTGGAGGGTTTTCTCTTCTAAACCTCTTCTAATTAGCAACTTAATCATTTTCTTACAAGTGCCGTTTTGAAACGTTTTTGGCCCTAATGTTAGTCCATTTTGTAGTCTTTGGTAAATTTGGTGCTTTTAAAAACTCTTTGAGGTTCTTTTTGTCTCTTTGGTACATTTGGTGCTTCTTGGTACTCTCTCTGGTTGTTTTTGGTACTAAAGTGCTTTTTGGTATTGTCTCTGGCTCTTTTTGGTATATTTTGGTGGTTATGGTCCTCTTTAGTACTTTTCAAGATTTCTAGTATTCGGTAGAATTTGGTACATTTGGTACCTTTTGCTATCTTTGGTACTAATTTTTTTTTCTAGTACTCTTCCGTACCTTTGGTGCTTTTGGTACTTCCTTTGGCTATTTTTAGTAGTAACTATTATTGATATCTTTTGCTAGTTTTGGCCCTCTTCAATACATTTGGTGCTTCTTGGTATTGCCTTCATCCATTTTCTGTACTATGGTTGGTACTCTCAATTTTTACCTTTTGGGAATGTCTGTACTACTTGGAACTATGTAGCTATGGGTAGGTAGATTGGTGGTTTTAGTAATCTTCATACTACTTGGTAGCTCATTTGATGCTACCTAGATAATATTTGGGAGTTTTTGTGGTGTTGGTAGGTACTTTGATTTTTCTTGGATGATGTTTGATAATAAAAAAAATTTATGTCATATACCAAATGATGTCTAGTAGTAGACTATTTTCACGTCTCATAAGCTGAGTGATGTTTTCATGATGTTTGGTAGTTAGATTCTATGATGTTTTTCTTTTCTAAGTGTAATCCTCTTTACTTTTTTCACTTGATAGTCACACTATGATAAGCTAGAGGTTTCTTTGCAAGGAAGGATAGGTCCACAAGGACTTTGTCAGTCATGTGATCTCACTAATGTAAAGAAGGGGAAGAGATTCACCCTCATCCTTGGGCTACATATTGTCATCCATGTGTTTGGCATTTGTGCTACCTGGTTGCGGGGAGTTGTTGGAAGCTTCATATGTTGTTAGAAGATTCATGCTTGAGTGCAAGTACCAATACCACCCCCTTTGCTTCAATTTAGTTCTACACACCAATGGGTTTTGTATAAAAGAGGGATGAAGCATTGAAATATCTACAATGGCAAAAGCATGGAACACTGGGCACTACAATGTGAGGAGTAAGTTGGGACTATTATTCATGATAGTGATTTTATGTACCGATTGTAAAGTTGATTTGGTGTGATCGTGATTTTGAAATTACCTATGGTTACTGCACAAATGAGGAGCTGAATTTTGCACTATTGGCTGAATGCAAACTATGCATAGAGTATGCCAATAGCCACTTCACGTGTACTTTGTAGTGAGGCTTGATATAGAGGAAGTGATCATCTTTTTGAGTTGGAAAGCATATATTATGGTCTAGTCCCATTGTTGTTGAAGGCCAAAGATGATGAAAATCCTGATATAGTTATTTCCTTGCTCTTCCTATAAAATAGGACTATCTAAAGATCTAACTATATGATGTGTTCTAGCCTCATGCTATTGTTAGGTATAGCATGATGAATGTTCTAATCTCCTACTTTTTTATAGATATATTTGGCCAAGAAAACTATGAGGAGTGGCTACCTTCTATACATGACATCCTTCATGTGCCAAATGAAGTTAGCAATAAGCTCGTAATCCTAAAGTTGTTGAGGACTATTTGGGAAAAGCACCTAAGATTATATAGAGCTAGCACAACGATTCTCAAAGATGATTATATGTACAAGTCTCTAAAAACAATTAGAGAATTATCTGGCCATTAGATCATATGAACCTAGTAAACATTATAACCCAAGACACCACATGTACTTGCAAGACCTAATTGAACCTTCACTGGTTGGCTAATTGAGGATGTCTATCCAATAGCAAATAGTCACAAGCACTTGCTATTTGAACTAGAAGATGACATCTCTTATATCATTGCTAATTATTTCATTTAGTGGGAAGGATACTTTTATTGATTTGATTCCCTTAACATTGACTGATACATTGTACCATGGACCACACTTTGTATATGCGATTGTAATGGAAGTCCATTTCTTGTGTTTGTTGTCTTATCCAGTGCAATGTCTTTGATGTATTTCTAACATTATATTTGATTATTATAGTCAAATCTAGTAATAGAAGTGGTGTTTTGCCATGTCTCTTGTGCTTTTTTTTGAAATTTTATTACTCTCGCATGATACCCAGGTGGCACTTCACATTGCAACTTTGATACTACAGGGTACCAAATTTGGTACTATAGTGCAAAATTGATCGTACCATTTTTTATATTGTAGGTATCAATTTTCAAATTGCAAATACTTATTTTTGTACTGTAAATTTCAATTTTGATACTATGATATCCAAAGTTAAGATTGTAGGCATTGAAGTGGATACTATACATGGAGTGGAGGAGAGGTAGATGTAGATAGACATGGTGATATAGAAACCCATTAAAAATAAATGTTATTCCATGATTAGGAGAAGTACAAATTTACCCACTTGCCTCATTGGTAGAAGTGGGCAAGGTAACATGGTTTCATCCTCTTTGGCTCCATCATCATATGGCAAGCTATTATATATATCTACATGCACCTTATAGGTTAACATATACTAGTTTTGGAGTCTAGATATACACTCCATTCAAAATCATATGGCTCTTACAAGGTAGGACTAGATCGTGACTAGAGGTATATGGTCAAGAAGACCATATATATCACATCTTCCCTTGCCTTGGCCATACTAGAAGTCTTCAACTATAGCTCCATCTCTAACAATTTTGTTATGCCTCTTATCCTTACTCCTTTTGTCTAGTACATGACTTTGGTGCATTAGAAGGTAAACTCGTTATTAGTAGCCTTGGCCTCCTTCACTGTAATGTTATTCCCAACAAACAATATTTCACACAACGTTTGAAGATTTCCCCCATACATTGGTAGGTTAATGACTTGACTCATTGTCACACTATTCATACTATTTTCATTTTCCTTGTCCCCTTCCTCTTTCTCACTATTTACACTCTCCAACTCTAGCAACAGTACAATGGATACATATTTCCATTTTTCTATGTACTGCCTCTTCTTGCATCTCCTTTATTGCCCACTTACACATGGATCACAAAAACATGAGTCTCCAAAGATGGACAAAGCATGGGCTATCTACTGAATATGCATCAACAAAATGGACTATATGAGAGCCCTGAACTTTCTTACAATCCCATTGGAGACCCTACTATATATCATTCTACAAAAGTAGTCAAAAAACTCTTTGTGTACAGCACCTACATGGTTTTCCTTTATGTACAAATTTTTCATTCAAAAAGTTAATCATATCAACCATATACTTCATAAGCATTACATTCAATTTCAACTACTTATGTGTAAGTGTTCTCTTGATGATAGCCTCAATACTGTCATGCTCTCCTTTTTCGTGTCCCAATGCAAGGAATCTATGCACTATATGCAAACTATTCTAATAGTACCTTGCAACAAAATAGAAAGGTTTGTGTGCCTTGAGTTGCAATGCACTACCACTTGACCACACTCAATCATATCACAAGCAATGACTTTCCTATTTCAACCACTTGTTATGAATTATAAAGCAATGCTATATGAACAATGTATCGTCCAACTTATCATTAAATATGTAAAAATGTAGTGTCTTTTCAATAGCACCTACTGACTTTCTCACATATGTGATGTGTGTCTAGGTGCCTTGAATTGCAATGCATCACTCAATTATATCACAAGCAATGACCTTGCTATTTCAATGACTTGTTATGAATTATAAAGCAATGCTATAATATGAACAATGTATCATTCAACTTGTCATTAGATAGGTAAAAATGTAGTGTCTTTTCAATAGCACCTATCGACTTTCTCATAAATGTGATGTGCACAATAATTGTTACTTAAGTTGACCACTAATCCATGGATTAATCTCATTATACATTTTAAATGAGTAATTCTCTGTGAAATTAATGATTGATACAGTAACATCATTAAGAAACTTAAGCATACAATCTTTGACTTGTTGTGCCTACCATTGAAAGATAAAGTTATGCTTGATGAAACTTTTAAGATGATCTAAAAATTGGTCATGAAAAGAAATGCTTGTTGTCATTCTTCACACCAAGTCCTTTCACTTCTTCTTACTTCTAGTGGCATCAAATTGTCTAGTACCAACTTCCATGAAAACCTTAGCAAAAAGCTCATTGCTATCCTTTGAAAACTCAATTGGAAAAATGTCAAGTTGATTCCACCACAATGGGAACAATCTCCAAACAAGCATTTATTTGCATGTACTCATTGTCAAAAGACTTCAAGCAAAATATGGATATGATACACACAACAACACGTATATTGTTCTTAACTTTTGAATAAAGTACGAATGCCTCAAAGCATCTAAGAGACAATTGCACTATAAAACAATTTAGATTAGAAGATTCCAATTCTATACACGAGATAATGTTGTGTTTTAGAACTTATTGCATAGGCTTGGGTATTATACATGGTAGTTTTGGTACTATATAAATCTTTGTTATGCCATATAACACCAAATTAATTGAATTACTATAGGATTTGGTACTATATAGGCTTGGGTATTATACATGGTATTTTTTGTACTATATAAATCTTTTTTATGCCATATAACACCAAATTAATTAAATTACTATAGGATTTAGTACTATATACGATACTAAGGAGACTTTTGGTACTATATGTGCCTTTTGGTACTTTACAATCGTAACAATTTGTGCATGCATTTTGGTACTATTCACAAAGAACTAAATTTGACACTTGAGACTCTACATGTTAGAAAAGTACGAAAGTACCACATTGGGTACTTTTGATATTGGACATACATTGGGGGAAATATGAACTCGAAAAGGGCCTCATAAGATTTGTATTAGGAGAGGATTACTTTTACTAATCAGATAAGATAGTGGGGGATGTCATGATGAAAACCAAAAGTGGTTTTGACCAACAAAACCCCTGGTTTTCATTCAGAAAAGGGAAAACAAGGGTAATAGTTTTGGGTTATATTTTTTAAATCCACATGTTGCAACAAGAATGGCTCTCTACCTTAGTGGTAGGGCTTTAGACCTTGTAGTGGGGCTTGTAGTGGGGGGCCAAGGGTTCAAGTTCCCATGCAAAAATGGCCTACAAATGTTGCAAGTGGCATGAAAAATGCTCGAGGAGCCATAATTTTTTGCCAAAACAACAGCTATCTTTTGTGTGAAATGTAGGCCCCTATACACATCATGCTATGATAAACTCAAAAAAACCATTTTCAGCCAGGTGCAACATTTTAAATTTGAAAAAGTAAGTTTCCCTCCTCCCGTAAGTCTATAAAATATTCAAATTGCAGTCCCCTTTTTAACTAAACCACTATATCTTTTGGAAAAACCAGCAATGGTGGGCCAAAGGGGAGAGAAAACTTAATAAAATGTGCACAACGCCCCCTCTCCAATTGATCCACCTCAAATCTTGCACAATTAAAAAAGTGATTATTCCTTAACCTAAAGAGTCCTTTTTGTGTCCATACTTCCCCTAATGCAGTAGTCCAGATAAGTACTAAATTTGGTACTTTATGAATAGTACTCTAGTATTTGAAAAGTACCCAATTTGAAGCTTTTGGTCTTGGAAAGTACCATTTTGGAACATTATGAATGATACCAATACCTTCGTAAAGTATTCAAATTGATACATTCGATACTCTATATTCATCTCATTTATAAAAATACCAAATTTGGTACAATACTAGTAGTACCTAAGTCTTTGTTAAGATTCCAATTTTGTACTTTTGGTATTGTAAGTGCTTGTTTTCAAGGGCAGTATCAAATTTGATACAATATGAATAGTACCTAGGTCTCTATAAAGTTTCCAATTTGGTGCTTTTGGTATTGTAAGATTGTCTAAGAAAGTAGAAATTGGATATAATACGAATAATACCTAAGCCTTTGTAAAGTCTCAAATTTTGTATTTTTTGTACTTTTGATACTACGGATAATGTAGCAAATAGCAAATTTAGCCAGTTTTCATATTGTACATGAACCACTATCGCGTAGTAGAATACCAAAAGATTTGGTATTGTATGGAATATCTTTTATCTTGAACCTTCTATAGTAATCACCAAACTGATACACCTCAAAAATTTATGATAACAAGGAAATGAGATTACTTGAGAGACATCTAGAAAATGCACTAGATGTTTCACAACACTCCTTTCTTTAATTATCATCTTACATACATCCTTATGAGGAGAAACTCTAGTCTCTAATGTCTAGAAGGCATAGACCAAGTCTCTTATTTTGAAGTCAATAAGATTACCTTGATGCACTGATCTTTAACAAGTACTTAATGGCAACACTTCATCCTTATCTTTCATGTACAATCGAGAAGTTATCACTACTATATTCCTTGGATGAGCACCTAAGTCACTAGCAATTTTAGATTGATTCACTATTGTTGTGCCACATGTAGTATTCAAGACCATACTCAATGAGATTTTCTTCATAGAAAGCTCACTTGCCAAGCGAGGGAACTTGAGCTATATCAATGTGTTGCAGATGCTTCAATTGGACATCAACACTTTGCAACCTTGAAAATGTCCGATGGTGCAATAATTTTGCTAGAACAGTTCCTTTTGCTCGCTCACTCGAAGACCTTGAGTTTGTTTTCACCAACATCATGCAACAATTAAGCAAATTTTCTTTCTTGACTTGATTTTTGGTGATCTTGCAACAATGCCATTATCTCTTTCTTTACTCCTTTGTTTACCCTTCTTTGTAGCCCAATAGCCACAAATGTAATCTTGGTTTATGATCAATGTTGACATGCAAGTAAGGGACGGAAAGGTTTCCGACATCACGTTGGTGCTTGGACCACCATCCATGGTCTACACATATGGTGGCTTGAAGTAATCAAAGCTTGTGAAGATAAACGAAAATTTTCCATTGCCACACACACATACACACAGAGCAAGCTATGGTGATGGAGCTCTTAGTACAATAGCTTTCTCTCTCTCCCCTTGCAACGGCATGCTATGGAAATTTGTGTTGTGAGATATATATGTATGTATGTATGTATGTATGTATATATCAAGTGAGAGAGAGAGGGGAGGGAGAGGGGGGCTTTGGGGAGTGTCTCTTCTGCAAAACCGTCCCCCACCCCACATCCACAACAAAGCAATAAAGAAAATAAAGGGAATAAAGATAGGGTCGTCCTACCCTCTCTCCCCCCTTGTAATTCAAAAAATTCATTGCTTCACAATATGGTCTATTCTACACACAATTCACCAAAGGTATGTGGTGTTAAGGACACGAAATTTTGTACTATCAAACCGTGCTTTTAGCCTCATGTAAAGCGGAGTGCATCCTCAATACCTTTGATCTTTAGGATTTTGTTACTACCCCTATTCCCTATCTAGTGGAGGATCCCCATATTGGTTTTATGATGGATAAAGCTGCTCTATGGGATTTGCTCAACTCTAGAGCACAATCTTTCCTTTTCTTAAGATTATGGGATTGTGGCCTTGCCCATGTGTATAGACTTTGGACTGTAGCAAAAGTGTGGACAAAGTTAATCTCTCTCTACCATCAAAAGACCTTTGCCCACTAGTGCATCATCCTAGAGAAGAAACGAAATTAGCATCTATAGGGATGGTGGCATGTGGAAGTGTGTCAACTTTATAAGCAAAAACCTTTGAGCAAGTTGCATGAAAGTGTAGTATAAAACATCATATAGAATCATATTTCTTCACAAAACATGCTCTATGCATTCAATTTTTAATTAAAAACAATATTTTTTTCATAAAGAGCTTACTCATTCACTTAAACATCAAGTAAGTCTCTCTATTATCACATACCGTATACATCTCTTGCCTTATTTGCTCAATAAGATTCTTAAAGAAACCTCCCACACAACCCTATCCTTATCATGTATTTAACATTTTGTATCTACACATCAAGTTTGCTAATACCTATAAGGCAATGGTATTTTAGCTTATTTTTCAATACAACTAGCAATATATTTGTGACTACTCTTCTAGAGGAGAAAATTAGCAACATGTGACTTATTTTTGAGGAAAACTTTTATCTTTAGTTTATATACGCAAGATTACCATAATGCAACTAAGATTTGAAGCAATAAATGGTAGAAGCAATAGAAAATACCCCCCTAATTATGCTCAAATGACCTCTTCCAATTGATGAGTGGTCATATGATTCCATTGAAACACTCGAAAAATTATGGCACATTTGAAATTATTCCCTTCAAGGTAGTTTTGACAAGACTACCTTGGATGGCTTGTTTGCAACAGTGATACTTTGGAGAAGCCTCCCTCCGCAAATTTTCTTAAGAGGTTTTATTAGTGGACTTCTTTGAAACCTTCCCATTGTAATATTCAATTATTTTCACTAGCTTGAGAGTTATTCCTTATGCTTATAGGAACAATGCCAACATGGCTCTTCTCTTACTAGCTTAAGTTCTTTATGGTGGAGAGGCACACCCTTTTTGGCAACACAAGATTGCATCTTCTTTGAGGTAAAAGAAAATAGAGGAACTACATGACAATAAAGAGAGGATGCCTTAGATTGTTGTATATTATAATTGCAATTCCTTTGGCACATATAAATTCCTATGCATTGCAAACCACCCAAATATTCTCATTAAAGTAAAAAATATGCCATGCTCAACTTGATGGATCAATGCATCTTTGATCTTAATAGTCCTCTCTACTTTGAGAAAATTGTAAAGCAAGGTAAAAGGAGCTTCTCTATACAAAACTTAAAAAGAACTTGTCTATACAAAACTTACCCTAGTCCACCAACAAATGTACCAAATAATACTTACCCCACAATTTAGTATACGACATATTACCATATGAAATATGACATATTACCATATAAAATATTCATTAGAATAAACTATCAACGTTTACACATGCAAGGAGGTGAGCTTATCAAATCATTAATGTTACCTTGCATCAAAATTAGCATCCCTTTACAAAAGGTGTGGCATGGCAACAACCACAATTTGATTATGGATCTTATTTGGCAAAAAGGTTTGCATGTTTTTTGGGACCAAATTTTTGGTTCTTTATTGCTGGACTGATTAACACTGTAAAGATCAAAATAGCAAAGAAATGGATTTGGAGGTATCATACAGGAATAACTCTAGCACAACAAAAGACTAATAACATAATTACACTTTCTATTAGTCCTCCTTTGGTAAAGGGCATTCTGGTGCTTTCTTTAGAATCAGCCTGTAACTAAAATTTTTGAGGCTCCTTCTACACAGGCCATCCTCTCTTATTTTGAGGATCATCATGACAACAACAAGGATGTAAGAATGCTGCTGTACATTATGCCAGTATAATCAAGAGAATGCTACAACAGGAAGAGTCAAATAAGGAGCCTTTTATGTTTGGGAGCCATCAGCACTCATTTCAACAATTGGCTTCTTCACCTCTCCCTCTCTTGTTGGTATGAATGATTGAATCAAGCCCAGTGAAACTATCTGAATAGTCTCCCAGCTCTCAACTAAAGGCAGGAAAATTATAACCGCAGATCCTATGGTTCCCCATGCAATTGCAATGGTTGCCCATAGGGTGAAGTACCCAGAACTAAAGACCTTAGCTGGTAAGGTCAAAACTGGCCACAAAACAACAATCACAATTGTAAAACCAACACCCCACCGAATGATCCATTTTTTCGCCCTTTGCAATCGGACATCACTCAGCTCCTCTAATGGCACATCAAGTGTATCCACCTCCACCACAGTCAGATTTTTGGTTGTCTCCCAGTCATAATTCTGTGGATGTACAAAACTGAATACTGCATGAACAGCACCACCCACAAGAATTGAAACCAGGTTACCTGCCAGCATAGGCGCATTCCGCCCAGTCGTATCCAGATTGACTCGTCCATATTCGACTTTTGTAACCACCAGCCAAGTAATGATTCCTGCAACACATCCAACTATGGTCCCAACAATTGCCCCTCTTGCATTCGCTTTGCTCCATAACAAGAGAAAAGCAACTGGCATAACAGCTGACCCTATGATTACACCCATGGCCAAGTACATCCATCCTAAAGATACACCTGCCTTATTCAAAACTACTGCCAGGACACCCATAAAACACCCAAAAATGAGCACCACAAGACGTGATACTTGGAGGATTTGCTTGCCAGTAGCCTTGGGGTTGACGTAGGTCCGGTAGATATCATATGTACAAAGTGAAGAGACAGCAATCAGCTCAGAGGAGCCTGCAGATGTCACAGCCCTGTAAACACATGTATGATGCAGGTCTGTCAGCATCAGCATGTGGTGTATATTCCATGAATCCACTCTAGCATTCCTCTCATTCACATAGTAATTAAACCAAGGTTGAAAAGGGAAAAAACATCATACATAAACAACATGGTTAGCAGTAGTACAGCTCCTCCTTTTCCGATAAGAGCAGTTGCCGTGGCAGGAGGCACTAAGCCATGGCTAGCTTCACTTGCTGTAATTGGAAGATCAAGAGCCAGAGCACCTAAACCAAGTGCTGTCGCAAGAGAGAAAGGAACTGCAAACCATACTAGGCCCCCTAGCAAGTACCCTTTGTGTGTTGATGATGGTCTTGCTGCAATGGCACTGATCCAGTATCCCTAGCAAGAGAACCATGTCAGAGCTCCCTCCCTGCTCTCTTCTCTCATTCTTTTATAATTGTTGCACACACCGCACATGCATGCACACGCATCTAAAACCCCCCCCCCCCCCCCCCCCGGAAAAAAAACACAAAACACACACACGACAAGACTAAAAACTAGACCTGTTTGCAACTTACATTGTCAACAAATACCGTGCCAAAGTTTCCAATAATGTTGATTATGCCAAATATGAAGCCACCTGAACTCAGCATTGTAAGATAGGAGCCTCCATAATTTCCACTCACTGGACCACAAGCCTGGTTGTAAGAGTGAGCTTCCACACAATCTGTTTTTCTTGCAAGGGCATGGAGCTTTTCATACACTGCTGAAGGACTTCCCAGTTTGCTACCAGATGTGTATACCAGAAATACAAATATGACCAGCACCACATGAACTGCCCAGTGCATATTTTACAATTAGTTACATGGAAAAATGATAAATCTTGAGCATCTGCAGTATAAGGAAAATGATTCCACCAAAGATGAAAGTGCATGGCTTCAAATGAAAAATCCTTTCTTTGGAAGCAGAAATAAACGCACGCATTGCATAGGCCTTAGAAAAAGAAATCAGAGTCACATGAATATAGAAGGCACCATAGCTTGAAGAACATCTATACCAGTGTATTTATGTGACATATATATGTTCAGGAGCTCACCAATAACCGAATGTATATAGCTCGCAAGAAAAGTAGCTTTCAAGCCTCCAGCAAGAGTGTACACGACCACTCCAAGGGGAATAAGAAAACTTGCGGCGTAAATGTCAACTCCAGTCAAAGCATTTACAACAGCAGAACCCCCCAGAAGCAGCATAGCGGTCACAATTATGTTAGTGGCAAAGCAAAACACCAGAAAAACAATGTGCGCCGAAATACCCCACCTGCAGTACACAGAGCTAGCCTTTACTCCCAATCACTAAAGTCATCGCAGGGAAAGAAAGCTGTCTAAAGCATGCTCACCTCGCACGCACAATCTCACAAACTGTGTGTGCTGATGGTGCCTTCCGTTTGATTTCAATGGCAAGTACTCCAAAAAGGAGCACCTAAGACACCACATGCAGGCCCTCTCAGCACAATGTTGGTTTGGCATTATTCTATCATACCTACTGCCAGTTCCAGAAGACTTAAGTTCCCAAAATACCTGAATTGTCGCCCCACTCGCATACCAGAAAGGGCCACTGACACCATACTCCCATGCAACATTAGAGCTTTGCAAGATAGTAGCTGCCCAAGTCCACTAAACCACCCATTCGCCGGTTGACCAGGAACCCAAGAGCAGAAAAATAATACATTCAGCCTTGATACGTAGAATGAAATACATCCAATGGCCACTGCTCTTATCAAAAGGCATAGAGCATACCTGTGATACAATGACACTCGCAATCAAGCCTGTCTTGATGCTCCTACCAGCTGTATTGAACCATTCTGAGGTGTGCTTGGCCCCAACATAGCGGCTCTCTAGCCAGACCTGTTCCCCATATGGAAAGTTAGCTAATTTAAGAAAATGGTATGGAGAATGGGTTCTTGCACATTTGAATAATTACCAAAAATGATGTGAAGACTGCAAAAAAGGCCCCAAATCCAAGAACGATTCCATAGCCCACACCCTGGCTGAGTAGGGCTTGGCCTCCAAAAAAGCTGGCTTGGTGAGGGCTTGATGCCATCGCTGATTACAAGACAGCACGATCTTAAGCAGCTGCTGTAGATCTTACTGGAGGCTAATTGGAAGTCATCTGTTTGAGAAGGAAAGAGAGTTAGGATGAATACAGGTAACCTATGTATAAACAAAAGCCTCTGTTGATTCCTTGAGAAAAAAAAAACACAGTAGTGTAAGTGAATCCATTAGTCAGTCAAACAGAGCGGATTGGAACACTGGAAGATGATGGACTCAAAACACTATGCATGAAATGGTGAGTAATGAAGTAACAGCTGACCCTACCGTAATCAACTAAGTGCCATCCATCCTATTCAACAAAATAATTAAGCAGTTAAATATAGGATGATGGAGACTAACTCATTGAATCAGTGGATCCCCCAAACATCAGACTGGGTACTTCATATAGATGACAGTCAATTAGCAGATTGGGTACTGCATGAACGGAGATGGCAGGCAATACCAAGTTTGCTGATAGGTGGAAATGACAGAAAAGGGAGAGTTTATCTGAGTCCCCTTCAAAGCTTAAGAAGTGAAGAAGTAAATAGTTGTAAGAACTAACTCAGGCAACTGATTGCGTGAGATGCAAAGCAATAATACTTTTCTACCCCCACTAAAAATTAGAGAACAAACAAATCGACCTCAGGTAATCCAGGAAACTGACTGAGGTATCAAACAAACAATTAATAAGAAAATGTAAGGACGTTATCAACATGAAGAAAGAAGAGCCAGTTTATTATAGCCCCTCCCAAATTATCCCATAGAACTAACTCAGCAACTGATAGTGTGACTCTAAGGGATTATGATCAGTGGCAGGAGAGTCAAATATTCCAAACAAAAATAAAAAAGACATGGTGACCTAAGAAGATACTCAGTAGTCGGAGTACCAGACGAACATATAATGGTAGAATGATTATGTGAGGTTGCAAACGCACAAATTATTGATAAAATGTGAGGCTCAGCCTGTGATTATGTGATTGTGTGAGGTATCAAACAAGCAATTGTGAGGTTCCGAACAGATTGTTGTCAATCAACATGTAAGGACCTTGTGGTTGTGGGCACCAAACAAACAAACAAAGTGTAAGGGTCTGAGATTGTGTCAGGCAAACAAGAAAACAAGGATTGAGAACATGGATGGGTCTAAGATTGTGTGAGACAAACCAAAAACAATGCTTCAGAACATGCAAGGGCCTGAGATTGTGTGAAGCAAACGAGCAATTATTTATGGCATGTGAGGGGCCGTGATTGTGTGAGGTAAACAAGCAATTATTCATGACATGCGAGGGGCTGTGGAAGGGTCTCAGACTGTGTGAGGCAAACCAAAAACAATAATTCAGAACATGCAAGGGCCTGAGGTTGTGTGAGGTAAAACAAGCAATTATTCATGACATGCGAGGGGCTGTGGAAGGGTCTGAGATTGTGTAAGGCAAACCAAACACAATAATTCAGAACATGCAAGGGCCTGAGATTGTGTGAGGTAAAACCAGCAATTATTCATGACGTGTGAGGGGCTGTAGAAGGGTCTGAGATTGTGTGAGGCAAACCAGACACAATGGTTCAGGACATGCAAGGGCCTGAGATTGTGAGGTTGCAAAACGAAGGATAGAGGTAAGGACCTCCTGACCTGCGATCAATGGAGGAGATTCTAGTGCTGATGAAGGCCAGGGAGAGAGCCGGGGGGAGGTTGGGGGAGCTTTTGTAATGGAGATGATGAGCGAGATGCTGCTGCTAAGGCCCTCTTCTAGTTGTGCTCTCGGAAGCACACTAGCCCCACCTTCGATAGGTCAACAGAAGAAGAGAAGCTGCTGCTGCTGCTGCTGCGAGAGGGCCCCCTCGACCATACAAGATCAAGCAAGCCCGTAGAATCTCTGCCGGATTCTGCTGCTGCCCAGCACTGGATTCCGTTCCCCCCCCAAAAAAAAAAAAAAAGGCAAACCGGATTCAGATAAATATTTTGGATTCCAAACGAGGGGGAAGAAATTTAGAACTGCTTTTCTTCTTTCCTCCCCAGAATCTTCTTTTTTCTTCTCCCCCCCCCACCCCTTAAAGGCTGGCTTGCGTTGTTGCAACACCTCGAGACATAATCAATCGAAGACCCAACAAAGAAGGAAAGCAGGGAGAATCTCAGATGTCCCAAAGAAGGAGCAGAAGGAGACCTCGACTGCGAAGCAGCGATTCGCCATAGCCCAATTATGGAGCACCTAGATATCTCATGCAGAGGTATAGACAAATTTAGAGAGAGAGAGAGAGAGAGAGAGAGAGAGAGAGAGATGCTTAGGGCCCTCCGCCAAACAGGCTCCCGGGGCCCCTCCGCGCGTTTGTGGGAGCGCCTTGATATTACATGCAGAGGTACAGACAAATATTGAGAGTGAGAGAGAGAGAGAGAGAGAGAGAGAGAGAGAGAGAGATGCCTAGGGCCCTCCGCCAGGAAGGCTCCCGAGTCCCGAGGGAGCCCCCCCCCTCCCCCCGCAAGTGTGGGAACACCTTGTTATCTCGTGTAGACGAACACCATTGTGGAGGGGGGCCTTGTCCATAACGTCAACCAATAGTTGCAATCATCATGCCGATCTTGTCAAACTATCACCTTCCACCCCATTCTGCCTGTTCACACTTGCAGCTGCTGCAGTTAAAGGTTTGAACTTTGCAAGTTGTGGGATCCATGGCCCAAGAATCACACACATTTTGAAGGAGTGTATCCGTCGTCCACGCATCAAAAAGGGGCTACAAATTTTTGCAAGAAATCATAGCTCAGTGGATGGGCGATTTGCGTGTGAATGAGGTGGTTGTGGGTTCAAAAGAAGAAAAAAGCAAGACATGGAGCTAGTAGATGAAGTGCTTTACCAATCACAACCTTCCAAAGTTGTTCCACACAGCTTCTCATACATGAGGGCAATGCCACGCTCAAACACTTTACTTGACTTTTAAGAGTCTAGCAAGTAGTACTAGTCACATTTTTAGTAAGGCCAAAGCGCATACTACACCATGTTCACTTTACTTTCAAGACTTGCATGGATTAGGGTAGATGTGTCAATATAAGGTCATTCAAAACAATCATTATAATGTATGCACATGGCTACCATACCATTCCATGTCATGTGGCTGCATGGAAGGCATCCTCCATGCCCCCCTATAGTACATTTTTTATGCAAGACCCACCACCATATGGCATCATGCCATTTACAAGTCAAACTCAATTTTTGGCAATGCATGATCTACCACTTGTTAGCTCCCCATTGCTCTAGTGGCAATTCATGCCCTTACATGATGGAGAATGGGAGACACCCTGTGATCAGCCAATGCCTTGTCTCCAATCAACCTATGTGTCATTGTTCGCTCTAACAAAGCAATGAACGAGGGCTAGCAACATAGGAGGGGATGGCCCTCTGCCTGCACTCAGGCCCGCATGTGATTAATACAACCTCTCTTTCTCCCCTTGGTTAATCCCCTACTAATCCTCTCTTTCTACTCCTTCTTGGCCTTCTAATTGATAGGTTTCTTTAGGTCTCTCTATTTTGGAATAAGCATGCATCAACTACTTGGCAATGGGACTTTAGGATTCTATAATAAGCAAAAGTGAATTGTGTATTATGGTAATAACTTATGTCTCCATGATATATGTGAGCTACATATCAAATGAAGTACTCAATGCTTCCAACATTGCTTATGTCCTTGTAGGTCAAAAGATTGGCATCGTTTGGCTTTCACTATAAGAGAAGCAAAGCATGTTTTGTGCCTATAGGGGACAAATAGGTTTGTCCTACAAGTCCCATGTTCAATTCTATGTGGACATTTTCCCAAGAGAGCAGAGTTGTGGACGAGAAACATGGAATTTGTTTGCATGATCTACTTCTTACCTCTTGTAGAAGATATCCTGATTGCATTTAAAAGTGTAATGGATGATCTTGTGATGGATGATTCTATAATGGATAATGTATGTAACATAATAGTTGCTTTTGTTTTGATGTTTGTCAAGTCATCTTAGTGAATTGATTATGGTTCCTTTTGCATGTACATTGAATAGTTGCTACCTTTATAATTTCCTTTAAATCTTCTCAATTCTAACATGGTCCTTATTTATGATTATTGCTTCATCAAGGTGGAGATGTAGGAGTTGAAAGAGGCAGACCTTTAATTTGAGGACGAGTGACCTTTTTAAATGAGTTTCTTTTGGCCCTTGCCTACTTTCTTTTTGTAATGTGGTAAATATATTATGAGAAACGAGTAAAATATTACAACATCTAAGTGATGCAACAAGGCTCAAGCCTTATGACTCAATTTCTTACAAACAGTTTAAAATCCAGTGCTTAGATTTCATCACCCCCATAACTACTAGCACCTCCTGATAATGAAGTTGTGCAACCTAACCATCCAATTCATCCTTCCCCAACCTATTATGGATGGCATGGTTCATCTTGGACCAAATGAACTTTAGAGCTAAGCCACTAACCAATACTATACGCCACCATGTGTATTCCTCCATCCTAGAGTGGTCTGCAAAAAATGTTGTTGACATTTTGAAGCCTTCACTAAGATTTCCAATTTTTATTCACCTCTTGATTGCCTTCCACAAATGTGGCCCTCACTTGCTTAATAACACCTTTTACCCTACTCGATGCTTCAAGATGAACACTGCTCTCAACATTGATCCCGTGACTTTACAAACCTTCCCCCCACCCCACCCCCCACCCCCCCCAAAAAAAACAAACAAGACACGAGCTAGTAGATGACATGCTTCACCAATGACAAGCTTGGAAAGTTGTTTTATACATTTTCTCATATATGAGTGTGGTGCCACACCCATACACTTTACTAGACTTACTAGACTTTCAAGAGTCTATTAAGTAATAATAGTCACATTTTTAGTATGGATAGAAAAGAGCATGCTACATTGTGTTCACTTTACTTTCAATACTTCCAAGACTCCAGTAAGTAATAGTAGCCACATTTTTAGTAAGGATACAAAAAAGCATGCTACACCATGTTCACTTTACTTGCAAGACTTCCACAAAGTCAATAAGAGCGGGGAATGGTGTCACCCTAAGTAAAGAAATTGAACAATGTCATGAATCCCTAGAAAAGAAGACCTATCATATGCATGGCTAATTTCATAGTGGAACATTCGGATAGTAGCAAAAGAAGATTTAGACATTTACAACTTCAAGAAGCCTATTAACATCATGAGTTCCTCCAAAAGGCAATTGCCACACACCTAGCTTATTTCAATGAGGGAGAACATCACATGTGATTCCATTTCCCCACTACAAAAGGCACAATATGTCTTAGGTATGTAGAAGCTCCCTCACAACACGTTGCTCAAGATGTTTGTGTTAGTACATGCAATGTCCCATCTAGTTTAACAAGATTCAATTGTTGTTGCCTATAAAAAATATTAGAGTCTCTTAACATATGGAAGCATGATCCTTTCAAGTGGAGAGACAAGCAAAACATAGTTATCACACTTAGGATATGTGCTTCATTAATAAGAAAGTTTCATGTGGTCCAACTTTAATAAAGTTCATGAAATTAGTAAGAAACTGTGAATTGAAGTCTTGACGTAGATGGATGCATGCATGCGTGCACACGCGCGCGCACACACACACACACACACACACACACACACACTTATTTGACAAGAGAAAAAGAGATGATGCATGTATTCTTGAGAGATTGGTGCATGTTCTTTTTATTCATGTCAAACAAGATACAATTTGGTGGCATTCACCACCAAGTTTTATGTTCTTTATCACTTTGTTCATAAAGTACATGCATGTTGTAGGGCAATGTGTCCAGATTGGTAAATGATCATAACTTAAAAGTGCAGATGCTACAATGAGATGTTAATATTCTATAGTTGTAATATCTAGCTAGTAGATTTCATAAGAAATAGAATGATTGGTAAATGATCATACCTTAAAAGTGCGGATGCTACAATGAGATGATAATATTTTATTATTGTAATATCTAGCTAGTAGATTTCATGGGAAGCCCAATAACATCTTATACTTGTGATAGGCCCACTAGAACTAATTATTGGATAGATTATCAAATGAAATCTTTCCTTGAATGGGTCACACCATTTGACAATTCATTGTTGAATTCAAAAAGTGTCCTTACTTAAATTTGTCATATTGTACAATGTCCACGTTTCATAGAATTTGCTAAGTGGGGAGAATTGAAAAGGAGAGAGCAAAAAGTTGATTTTATAAACTAGCGAGCTATATTGTTGTCCAAGGGCTATTTTAGAGAGGTTTTGAGAGCTAAGGGTTGATTTATTGTAAATATTTAGAAAGAAAGCATTGATATTATGCTATTTAGACACAACTTGAGAGAAGAATCCACAAGGACCATACATCTATTACAAGGTATAACAATTTTGAAATACAAATTTTGTAGTGTTCTTATGTTGCTTCACTATCTTGACCTCTTCTTCTTAGTCAAGTTAATGGAGACAACTATTATCATTACAAGTTTGTTAATGCTCTACTAGCATTCCATGCATGCTTCACGAGCACGGAACGCTAGGCGGCTTCGCTGCCCCGAAGTGGCAAGAAAAGTTGTTGCACTGTCACACGGTAACTTCGCTCAACAATCCATTTCTCATCTTTTTCTCTCCTCTTTTCCCTCTCTGTTTCTAATTTTTTTCTTTTCCTTCTCTCTCCCTCTCCTGTTTTTTCCTTTTTTTTTTCTTCTCATTCTTTTCATTCTCTTTTTAATTTTTTTCTTTTTTTATCTCTCTCTCTCTTTTAAATTTTATCTTTCCTCTCTATTATTCTCTCTCTCTCTCTCTCTGTGTTTATATTCTCTCTTTATCTTGATTGGAGCATTATAATCATATATCCTTTGAAGCTTTGGCCCAAGGATGTAGTGGGAAACCTACACTCCATGCTTGACTCTCTTTCATCTTGTGAAGTATGTCATCCCATTATTCTTTTGCCATAAGCTTATTTCATAGTCAACATGCAAAATGCAAGTCACATGTTTTTTTACAATTAGAGATGCATGATGATCTTATGTAGCTTAATACACCATTCCATGAAGCATGGAAAGAGACACATTTATCATTGATGGATGCAAATCTTACTACTATCTTATTTTGGTTATAGGTTTGGAAAACCCTGAACCTCAAGAGGGCTTCTCAAACCTACAACCCTTTCCAAACCTCCCTTTTTTAATTAAAACCCCTCCCCTCTCCTTCCTCTCACGTGTAATCTCTCCATTTCTCTTTTCCCTCCCCTTTTTTAAAATTAAAAGTGCCCCCCCCCCCCCCCCCCCCCCCCCCCCCCCCCCTCTTTCTCATTGTAGGGCCTAGGCTCTCTCTCTCTCTCTCTCTCTCTCTCTCTCTCTCTCTCTCTCTCTCTCAAATTAAAACCCCCTCCCCGCTCTCACATATAATCTCACTCTTTCTTTTCCCCCTTCCCTTTTTAATTAAATCCCTCCCTCCCCTCTCTTTCTCTCTCTCATGTGCAGGGCCTAGGTTCTCTCTCTCTCTCTCTCTCTCTCTCTCTCTCTCTCTCTCTCTCTGTGTTAGGTTAAACTTTTTAATTTAAACTTTTCTTCTAATTAAAATTTTTTTGGACATAGTTTTTCACACAACTCTCTCTCTCAAATCAAAACCCACTCCCCTCTCTCACGTATAATCTCTCTCTTTCTTTTCCCCATCCCCTTTTTAATTAAATTCCTCCTCCCCCCTCTCTCTCTCTCCTATGTGTTTGATTTAAAAACATTTTAATTAAATATTTTTTGGCCATGGTTTTTTACACACTTTGAGAAGAAGAAGAAGAATAATAATAATAATAATGATTTTTTTAAAAAGTAAAAAGAGAAAAAGATAGAGAGAGAGAGGAAAATAAAAAAGAGAATAGTTTTTTTAAATTAAACCTTTTTTATATAGTTTTTGACTTAGAGAGAGATAGAGAGGAAATATATAATTTGAAAGAGAGAAAATGTGGGAAGAGAAAGAGAAAGAGAAAGAAAGGACAGAGAGAGAGAGAGAGAGAGAGGAAATATAGAGAGAAAAGAGAGCGAGAAAAAAACTTGAAAGAGAGAGAGAGAAAAAGAAAAATAAGTAGAGAGAGAGAAACCAAGAGAAAGATACAAAGAGAACAAAAAGGAAAGAAGGGGAGACAGATTAAAACCCCCTCCCGTCCCCTTTCTCTCACATGTAATCTCTCCTTTTCTTTTCCCCCTTCCCTTTTTTTAAATTAAAAGCCCCTCCCATCCTCTCTCTCTCTCATCGTAGGGCCTAGGCTCTCTCTCTCTCTCTCTCTCCCTCTCTCTCTCTCTCTCTCTCAGAGTTAGATTAATTTTTTTAATTTATTTTTTTTTTAATTAAACGTTTTTTGGACATAGTTTTTCACACAACTCCCTCTCTCTTGTTAGGACCCTAGGTCATTGCCTTGCACTAATTGTTAATTGTGGTAGGTTCCGGCCATGACACGGTGCACTATTGATTACCTCAGAGACTCCCATACCCACAACCTTACACTCAACCCTACCCTGTGAAAAGACCACCAAACTTCTTTGGAAGGGGAGTCCCATTGGCTCTTTTGATACCTAATGACACTAAGCTGACCATCCCTAGAATGGAAATAAATCCTACAAGTATCCCTAGACCACCAGGACCCTACATGACGACTTATCCACCTAGTGATACTCCAGTCCACTATGTGGACGAGCCTAGCAATGATGATCCTTATGTAAACCCATATGTGTCATATGATGAGAAAGGAAATGCTATCCTCATGGACTATCGACCAATAATGGTGATGGCATTAGGTAGAGGAAGAGGTAGTTGGACTTGTGGTCACCCTGGACATATTTCTTCATGCTGTCAAAAATGTACACCAATCTACATTAATATTTTCCTCTTGAGTTGATTTTTTAAATCCAAGCTCTCAAATGATTGTAGAAGGTGGTCTAAAGTCTTAATCATCATCCATGAATATGCTAGGATTCATATATATCTCACTTAGAACATAATATCCTTCCATTTCAAGAAGCTCTTGTTAGCATAGCTTGTAGATAAAATGTATTGCATTTAACTTCCCTTGGTGTCAAATGCATATAACTTACGTAGCTTGTCGATAATAAGATGTGTTGCCTTTAGCTTCCCTAGGTAGTCAAATGTATATAGATTTCAATAACGAGAATTAACAAAGGGATGCATAGTACAAATATTCACCAATGATATCTATGCATGCATCACTAGAGGTAGAATATGTGAAATCCAATGGGAAAGTTCTTGTACTTGGAATGCTTGTAAGATGGTACTTTGTTCATGATATCATACTTTTGGGTAAAATTTGATACATTTTACAAGAAATAAAAACTATCATGTCCATAATAAAGTCATTTATCTTTAAGAAGCTCATTAGTCGATTTTAAAAGCATGTAAGCTAGATATAGGGTATTAATTGCTATAAAGTGACATGAGAGTGAATTTTTGAAGTTGAGTTAAAGCTCATAAAGACCTTGGGAGGCGTAAAAGAGCAAATTTTCATGGAAAATGAATCGAGTGTGGATCAAGGAATTGGAGTTTTCCTAGATGCATTTTGATGCTATGAATCCAAGCAAGTCTTCGTTCATCAATCGGAGGTCGTTTGACCCCTCATTTAATGATCATAAGATATGGTGATGTGAAGTGACTATTGGATCCAGGAGCTAGAAAGTGTGTGACATAGGCCAGATTGATAGATTTTGATGCCACCAAGCTAGCCATCTAGTCAAATTAGAATTCAAAGCCCGTTTACCCCTCCAATGAGGCCAAAACCACTTGGTTGGGAAATGAGAATGCACAAAAAACAAACCAGATACTTTAGGGGTTAGTACTTAAGGCTTATTAGGCTTAGAAAACTAAAAAAACATCAGCATGAAGGGGGGGCACATTTTTGTTGTACCCTCTCAATTCCATCAATCTACCTCTCCGCATCAAGGAAAATCATCAAACAAGGAAGGCATGAATTTGATATATGCGGAAGGCTCTCTGTTTTGACTATATGCACATAGGAAATGATGCGAGGAATGGAATTCTCTAATTTCAATCTTCCTCTCTCCTCTTTCTTTCTCCTCTCTGCACCTTGTTCACATGGCTTATTATATGTGAGAGAGGGGTGGGCTAAGATGAAAGATTTTGGACATGTGATGATGCTGAAGTGCTATGGAGCATAGATTAAGGTTGAGGATGTGTTAGTGAAGAGCATCGCAGCTTTGTGACTTTGAAATGCGTGTGGATTCATATGAGATTAATCATGTAATTGCTTGATTTTGACGTTTTATGATTAATCTTTTGTGTATATTATGGGAAATGGTTAAGAATGATTGAACATGATTTCCATCACTTGAAAAATCAAAATTATCAAGTGGTTCATGTTGTTCATAAAATTAAAATGAAAATCAAGAAAACGACAATGTGAGATTTGCGGATATTTTGAAAGAATTGAGGGTTTTACGAGTTTTTATGGTTATGATAGTGTTCATATGGGGTTATATAGACTATAATGCTAGTTCTTGATTCATACAAGCTCTACATGCCTAAAAATCAAACAAATCAATAATAAGTATAAAAATAAATCAAAAAATAGAAAAAGTTAGATTTTACACGTAAAAAAATTACTAAAAATTACAAATATGTTCATGAATGTATGGTGGGGCTAGGGAATGAGGTTTAGCCTCAGCTTATCCCTCTTCTTTATGTTATAGTGCGTGTGTGTTGCTTTCCACATAATAAAAACACATAAAAAATACTATTTACACCTATCACCGCAAGAAAAACCTTAAATGGTAGGGGGAAGGGCTGTGGAAAGTTACGTATCATGTGAATTTTGATTTTATGCATATCTTGACATATAGGATCCAATTATTCTAAGTCTTCAAAGGAAGGCAATAGCACGTATTATTTCGGTGCTACCTTAGCAACGATGCACTACGTTAGAGTGAAGCTATGAAATGGATTATTTGGGTACATCTACACTATTTGATTTATTAGTTTACATGTTTGTGCACTCTATGACATTCACTTTGCATTCGCATTTTCATATGTGATATCAAAAGAATTATCTCTTGGATGCATAGCACTTGTTCTCGAATGATCGACCCACGCTGAGTGTGAGGTTCCCTAAGTTATAGTTCTAGTGTCATTGTTTCCTTTGGGGGGTGAGGATTAAATTATCTCTTGGAACGTTTCATTAAAAGAGAGGAATATGTTGCATTTGTGCTTTATGTTGAAACGGCGCATCCTGGGGCTAGGTTCCTGGGGTGTAGCAGAGTTGTAGTAGAGCCATAGCAATAAGCTAGGGGGGTTCTCCCTTTGTTTGTGCTATGAGGTGCTAGACACCGTTATGTTTGGGTACTCCAATTTCTTGGAGTTGGGAAGGGCATCATGTCGGACTACAATTTAGAAAGAGTATTTATAAGTGCATTCTTTGGTTAAATTAGTTCATAGTGTCTGTATGCTTCTAGTCGTGAGGCCATGGGGTTGTGTAGGTGAGTGTATGAGGCCTCGACTAGAGTCGATCATAGAGCCAATATCAGACCCATTTTTTGTCTCGGCGAATGGTACATTTGTCGAGAGCTACTAATAAGTGGCAATTTTTTATTTTTGGTTGAAGAGGGACTAGTTAGTCATTTTATACCAAAGAGCATCAAGTTAGACTCCTTATTTCCTGATAAACACCATCAAGCTGAGATCCAAAAGCAAGAAAGAGCTGAAAGGGCCAGACAACAAAGCCAGAAATCATTAAGAGGTATTACCCTCAATGTAGCAGTCCGATATCCTTACGAGACCAAGGTCTTAGTGACTGTAGTGCTACAAAGAGTTCATTAGGAGGAGGAAGAAGCTCTGTTAGAAGACATGCATAGGAACCCACAATAAGCAAGTATAAGGGCAGATGAGTGTGAATAGCCCTAGGGGTAGGGGAAACCCTAACCCTAGTTTGGTAGAGGCTATATAAACAACCTATGGGTCACTATCAAGTGTGAGAGAGTGTACCCAAGTTGTACTCTAAGCAACTTAGTAAGCAAGATTTTGTTCTTGTACTTTGAGCTCTCTTCTACCTCTTGTGCACACATTACAATGCTGCAACTCTGGTTCTCAACATGAGATCAGACCCATCTCTTATCTCCTCAGCTTCCCTTAGCCTCAGCTATCACTAAGTGCACATGAGCCTTTACCTCTTTCATCTTATCCTTCTTTCCTCCATAGCTGCCTGCACCTACCTCCATTGGAGGACTTGGGGAGGACAAAGGAGGCCATATCAGCTCCTGGTTCCTTCTGAGGAACTCTTCCACATCTCAGGGCGCAACTGCCTATCTCCATAGACCGTAGAATAAGGTGCGCAGAAGGACATCATTACGTTCTGAGAAGGAACGATGCAGTTCTGTGCAGGCGACTATCTCATGCTGAAACGCGGGCTGTAGGAGGCACATTGATGGTGGCTACCATAGGGTTTTTGTAGCCCCCTAGTGGGCCATCTACCCCTAAGAGGGCTCTGAGAAATTCAACCTCTGTTGGCTGCTACAAGCCAAACCCTAACTGTGGGTCTCTGGTAGCCATAGCCAGCAAGCTCTAAGCTAGCATTTCACTAAGCTTGACATCAGTGTTTCTAAACACTAATCATTAATCATCCTTTGCTTGCTGGGTATTCACTAAAATCTAGTGAGTTTTTTATTCCTCTTCGTATATTGTTGTAAGGTTATGTGTACAATTATAAACACATAGACCATCATACACTAGAAGTGTATTGCATACCGTGAGTGACTTTGTCTCAAGTAAACTAGTCAATGAAATCAAAAGGATGAGTGTCATTGTACTCTCCTCGAAATCATCATCACCAACAAGCATTGAGATCATAGACCAACCTTGTCCAACACAAGCTTCATCTACTAAGCCATACCACAAGGAGGAGCCTGAAGTCTAGTCTAGGTTTACTTCATTAAAACCTAAAAAGACTATTAAACCTCGGAAGAAGTTTGCACATAAGAAAGGACCACCACAGTCATACTTTGAAATATTACATTGATATGATTTTCAACCTTTCTCTTCATTGCAACTTTGATTTCAAATTGTTTGATTTGCTTTCGCATTCAGTGGAAAATTTGTAAGGGACTATACACTGCCCTTGTCCTAACAAGAGGTAAGACCTTCCCAATGACCACAACATATGCTGATGTCCGTCCTCAAATTCGAAAGTTTGATGGAAAAGATTTCCACCCATGGCAGGTACTTATAAAATACAAAATGATGGAGAGAGGGTATTGGCCTCTCATTCAAGGCAGTATAGCTGTAAACTCTACAAATCTGGTTGATATAGAGGATGACCAACATGGTCAAGCAATCATAATGTTACACTTAGATGAATCCTTGATTCATCATGTTGATCAACTAAACAATGCTAAAGAAAAATGGGATGAGCTTGAAAACCTCTATGGAGCCACTGGTAAAAATACTAAAATCTTCCTTAAAGTTGAATTCTTTAGCTTGGAATATTGATCAGGAGAAGATTTGGGAAAATTCATCTCTCATATGAAGGGACTTATGGCACAGCTTGCCTCTGTACAAGCTCCAATACATGAAGAAGATGCTATTGCTATCCTCCTAAAAGCTGTAAAACAAGCGTTTCCTACTCTTGTAACCACTCTCACCAACATTCAAGATCCTACATTAGCAAGTACCATTCAATCCTGTTTGGATGAAGAAAAGCAAAACCACAAAGAAAGCAGCAACGATCAGGCATCTTCAACTTCCCGTGATCAAGTATTGGTACATACAGCTCTCACTAGATGTTCTTTTTGTAAGAAAAAATGACATCTTGTAAACAATTGCTGGAAGAAGTATCCCGAGAAGATGAAATGTAAAAAATGCAAGAAGACAAGGCATATCACTAGTAAATGCCCCAACAATCCTGATATACCCAAAGAATTGGTGGCCAACTATGCCTCCAATCCATCTGAAGATCGACTGTTTTGACTCTTTAAATCATCTAACTAAAACAACCTTGTAAGCCTGATTTATAAAGGCATGCCACGAGGGGGGGAAACTCTTACATGTTTTGTAATCCAATGCCACCCTAGCATTGGGGGGGGGGGGGGGGGGGGTGTTAGAAGACATGCATAGGAACCCACAATAAGCAAGGGAGTATAAGGGCAGATAAGTGTGAATAGCCCTAGGGGCAGGGGAAACCCTAACCCTAGTTTGATAGAGGCTATATAAACTGCCTATGGGTCACTATCAAGTGTGAGAGAGTGTACCCAAGTTGTACTCTAAGCAACTTAGTAAGCAAGATTTTGTTCTTGTACTTTGAGCTCTCTTCTCCCTCTTGTGCACACATTCCAATGCTATAAGTTTGGTTCTCAACAAGCTCAAGTACTCCCTTTGTCCTGGTAAGTCAGTCCACTTTAAGTTGAGTCATAGTCACATCATCACAAACTCCTACAACAAATCGGATCACCATTATGGTGCAAGCTATTGCAATTCCTATAGGAACCCCTGATTTGCTAGCTTTAGGATACCCTCTATCCATATTTAATGGATTAGCAGAGGAGGATGCATAGATTCACATTAGTTCTAAAAGCTCATGTCTAATTATTAAATTCAAGACAAAGGACACCTCATGATGTTTTTCAACATGACCGTAAAAGGGAGGGCTACAATGTGGTATCATGGCTTAGAAGTGGGTATCATAACCACAATCGATCTATTCTTTACAGACTTTCAAAGAGAATTTTCCCCTAAGAGAGGTGGACAATATTGGCTACATATTCTAAATATGACACATCAAGAGCCCCATGCAAATGCTTGAGCATATGCCAAGAAGATGAAAGAGGTATTTTGCAAGTTGCAAGCCTCTATTCCTATTCCATTTCCTACCCAACTGTAATATTTCTTGCA
The DNA here is from genome assembly GCF_053477565.2 of Lygodium microphyllum. Lineage (NCBI taxonomy): Eukaryota > Viridiplantae > Streptophyta > Polypodiopsida > Schizaeales > Lygodiaceae > Lygodium > Lygodium microphyllum. The sequence goes on from NC_141162.1 coordinate 13,510,132, forward strand.
TAGATTGGACTTTAATATCCAAGTGTAGTTGAGTAGTTTCTATTTAGTGGATATAGATACTTTTATAACTCGAGATGAGGAAGTAGAGTCCTGCTTACAAGTAGCCTACGCATTGAGGGAAAATTTAAATTCAAGCCTTAGTCTTGGAAATAATTTGGGATTGGTTAGTGGAGATCAAAGTGTGATCATTGATGACTAGCTCGAATGGTAGAGGAAGCATAATGCAGAATGTGCCTTTGTTGCTAGCTCCTCTAAATGTCATTAAGCCATCAATTAGTCAAAGATTTCCTTTTTTAAACCAAGGGTTAGTACAGGTGGCAACCCCTTTACAAGTTGTGCAACCTAGTGAGAGGGTATCTCCTAAAGCCATTGGTTAGGAGTCCTGTACTAAACCAAGGGTTAGTACAGGTGGCAAACCCTTTACAAGTTGTGCAACCTAGTGAGAGGGTATCTCCTAAAGCCATTGGTTAGGAGTCCTCTACATTAAACATTGTAGGAGAAGTAAAATATATGATGAAACATTATAGGGATATGATCATTGAGCAATGCTTCCAGATCATTGTAGATGTTAATTTCTTAAAGCATTAGCAAAATATGATGGGTATTAGAAAGCCCGATGAGGGGGGCCCATCATGATTTAGCTATACGTGGTGTGATGGGCAGTATTTTCCTCGTAATTGCCCTAATGTCAAATCTGATATATGTGGAAAGTCTGGTCATTTAGCCACCACCTGCTATTGGAGCACAGTTAGTCCCCTCTAGCAAGGTAGTCAGCAACCTGGTCCTATGAACCTCTATTAACCATTGTGCGAATAACGAGAATACTAAGGGGGAGGGCCCTGAGAAAAATTTGCAAAGAAGTAAAGCCACACTCGAGGAAATGCCTAGTGGGATAAGTTTGGTTGAAAATTTGCCAATCAATGATATTTTATCTCCTAAAGATGTTAGGGTAGTAACTAGGGGTCAAAAATTGAAAGACATTTATAAAGATGACCCTAGTACAAGCAAAGTTAACCCTAAACCTAGTAGGGGGGATGATAAAAAGGTACTGGATGCCTAGGTGGGGCTCTTGAAAATGATGGTGTTGTAGAGGATCCTGTGGTCAAAAGGAAACAAAAATCAAAAGAAAAGGAGGGTACTAAGATTATCAAGAGACAAAAGAATGGCTGGTGTGGAAAGAGAAGAGAGTATTGGCAAACTTTCGTGAGTTTGACCTAGCAAACACGTTATGTGAAGTCAAACTAGATGTGAACATGCTACAACTAATCTAATTGTCATCGTATGTTTGTAATAAGGAGTTCAAGAAAATCCTATAAACAACGGGTCATTTCGTTGAACCTTTTGGTGTCCATCAAGTGGGTAGTAAATGGTGGGATCATGTAGAGAAGCATTGCCCTAAGGTGTAGGCATATATCATTTTATATTAGAAATATGTGGATAAGGTTTATCATCGTTGTGTGGTGTTTGATGAGGTACCCTTTATCCTAGAGGAATGTCATGATTCAGCATGTGGAGGCCGTTTTGCTAAACGACTCATCGCCCAAAAAGCTTTACATGCTAGCTATTGGTGGCTGAGGGTTTTCCAAGATGCCTTTTCACATATTCAACATTATGATGTGTGCTAGAGGCACAATGCTAGAGAAAATTGTAAGTGGCCTCTTAACCTTATTATTGTGACTTTGCCCTTTGAGAAGTAGAGCATTAATTTTGTTGGACATGTGCATCTTTCATCTACTACGTGGAAGCGTTATATGATTGTCGTGACGGACTACTTTACAAAATGCTATGAATTTTGAGCTACGATGAAGGATAATGCCAAAGAAGCTGCTAGTTTCATTATGGAATAAATTGACCGTCGTTTTAGTCCACCTAGAGAATTGGTGTTCGACAACCATGGACACATTTTTTGAATAAGGTTATAGAAGCCTTGACTAAAGCTTTGAAAATTAAGCATAACAAAACCACCCCATATAACCCCCAAGCAAATGGACAAGTAGAGAGTACCAATAAGCTGCTTGTAGGGATTTTATCAAAAACTATATCTGATAAGGGTAACCGCGTGACTGGGATAAGAAACTTCATGTGGTTGTTTAGGCTCATAATATGACCATTCAAGAGAGCAACAAGCTACAACCCATTTAAGTTGGTATATGGAGAAGAGTGTGCCCTACCCTTGGAAATTGAGTTTCCTATTGTGAGGCTTGCATTGAACCATTCTCTAGTAGATGAGGAATCATTGCAGGAAAGATTGACCTCCCTGGCTCATCTTGATGAGATTCGATTGTAGGATTTGTTATGTCGAGGTAGGGAAGAAGCAGATAAAAGTGCTTCATGACCTTCGTACTAAAAAATATAAATTTATGAAAGGTTAGTCGGTCCTATATTATGATGTATGTCACGAGTTACTGCAGGCAAATTGGAACCCAAATGGGATGGCCCTTATAAGATTTCACATAGGGAAGAATGGTTCTACATCCCTTTTAGCAGATTTATAAGGGCTAGAGTTTAAAATAAAGTAAATTTTAATAATTTGACGACCTATTATATGTAGGGACTAACATTGGACTTGGTAGCTTTGCAAGTCTTTAAGGATCCAACTTAAACTTGCAATAGGTGCCGAGGTAATCGGATGGGCAAAATCATTCCTTATCTTAAACATCCATATTTAGAGTAGCGTTACCACCAAGGTCGAGTGATGTGGTGGAGTAAGTTTTATCATATTACTGAGTGGCAAGAGGGATCTTTCACTTGGGATATTAAGGTCTACTGCCACCATTGTCATAGGGTTCTTATTACCATTCCTATTGAGTTTAGTAAGGAAGGAGGAATTGTACTTGTTATATATCCTCTCTCTTTGCTTGAATTTAACTACCATAAGTATGAGTAGGCTAATCGATATGGAGTGGACTATCTGATGCTAGGAGGCATATTCCACGGTGGATTCCATGAGGTTTTTATTCCGTGGTGGATTCCGTAAGGTTTTTCGGTGGATTCCATAAAACTATATTTATTTGCTGGGGCTCGTACACAAGGTGGATTCCTTGTGTGAGAAGTTGATGGGAACACCTATCCTTTTCGAGCGTCATGTTAATTTAGTGTGCACATGAGTGATTCCATAGCGGGTGATTCCTCAAAATACATATTAAATTAATGGACGTTTATGAGTTTAGAGTGCACTTAAATTAAATTAAGATCAGGATAGAGTTCCAACCTATTTAATTATTTTATAGCTGAAGAGTACCAGGTATTCACTTTTGTGGGTTTTATCTTATTATTTTCTAACAATTGTGAATGCTTCAGTTGATGTGTGGAGTAGGAAGTGAAGCATTGGGTAGCACCGAGCAATGACATAAATTCACAATACCTAGAAGAATTATTACTTTTGATGGGCGTGCACCTTATCACTAAAGGCGTGGCACCAATATTTATTTAGGCATGCTTATTTATTAAAGCACTTGACAAAACATTTATTATTTTGTATGCGCATATGCACTCAGTTAAATATTCAATTATTTGACATTGTATTTGGGCACAGCTCGACTTTTGGGATGCCCAAACGCTTTACACTTTATTTGGGCAAAAGCAAACACAAAAGCCAAAAGCATGTTAATTATAAAGTGGACTGTTTTTTAGCTTGGAGATTAATAAATCTATAAATACATGCCTTATGAAGTGCTCACACAGGGCATGGGGGGAGATTGCACCCAATTTGACTTTTTTTCTCATATCATGCAAACTCTCTTCTTGCTTTTATGAAGCTTTTTAGAGTTCTTTGTTCTTGAAGGACCTTCCAGCGTTCACTACGCACGCATACAACATCCGATCTGTGCACAAGTGGTATCAGAGTGAAGTTGAGATCAAGGGCTTCCAATCGCTTACCATCTCGCGTGAAGACAAAGTTCTTGGAATGAATGGGCTCTATAGGCAGTCTCACGACAAACCATCGATAGAGGTGTGTTCCTAGCGATGAAGAACCGCCTGCTACACTCTCAAATCACGAAAGACCTCATCTAGGAGATGGAGGACCACCTCTGAAGATCCTTTGTAAGTCATTTTGTTTAACAGAGAAGTAGAGAATAAGTTAATTAATCTTGGAGATTATAAGCTTTATAAGCTTAAAAAGAGCTTAAGTCCCACAAATTTGATGATCAGTGGTGGGAGAATGTACTCAACGCCGACGATTACGACCAGAACATGCTGCTGTCCTAAACAAAATCCCAAAAATTCTTAAGCTTTTTAAAAAGTTTAAAGTTCTAAGCCTTATTAAGGCTAAAAATTCAATCTTCACTCTTCTCCAAAGTGGGTGTTCACATCGAGTTACTCCCGAACCAGTCTCAAGCCTTAGCAAGCCTCTGTTCCCACTTGCAACTTGGTAGAATTGATTCACAGCAAGCAGACTGTCACACACAGTCTATGCGGAAGACTTTTTCACTCGTCATCAATTGTCGTACCTGCAAAAAAGTAAAATCATAAAAGCAAAAGCCTTTTTTTTAAAAAAAGCAAGCCTTGTAAACCCAAATTTGAGCTATGCTCATCTTTCTAATAAGATTTCGAGTGTGTGAGGTTATTGGAGATTTGTGCAGGATGTTCGATCAAAACATGGATGATTTAATGGGCGAAGGAGATTTGCCAAAGCCGACAATGGAGCAAAAATTGGATTTAATTATGATGCAACTTCAAGAAGAGCAAAAAGCATGCCAAAATTTGCAAGTACAACTGGCTACACTTCAACAATCCATCATTGATCAAGAAGGAGTGCAACCCGAATATGTTATTCGACGTAGAATCGACGCGACATTTGATGCACAGTCTCACAGGAAAGAAGCCAAGATAAGTATAAGAAATTTCAAATTCCGTACTTTTAATGGGCAACGTGACAACAAAATTGTTCTTGCTTTCATCAATAAGTTTGATGACTATTTTCATGAAGAGCAATATGCTGAAAAAGATAAACTAAAATGCGTCACTAACCATCTAGCAAAGAGAGCATCGTTATGGTGGACTGTTGTCCGCAAGAGTATTGATTGTCCCTCTACTTGGGAGGCCTTTCAAAAGAAAAATTTGCAAAATTTTCTTCCATCTCAATTCTATGAAAAAGCAATCAAATGGTGGGATCTCCTACAACAAACATATCATGAATCCATCTCGCAATACATTGTACGCTTTTGGAGTGTCTTACTACAACTTTGAATGCTTGAAGATGTTCTTGAGGTGATCCACAAGTGCAAGTATATGTCAAGTTTGCTTGGTCACTTCTATGTGGAAGTGATTATGTTCAAGCCAAAGACTTTGGAGGATGCGACTTCTTTAGCACCTAATGCAGAAGATAAAATTCGTGGACGAGAAAAGGGACCGCAACAATTTTCAATTAATGGTAACTATGGTTCAAAGCAATTCAATTCTAACTTCCGAAGATTCAATAAAAATTGCTTTGTTCCTTCTTCTTTTCGTAAACTCTGGACTCGACCTCCAACTTTACCATCAAACATAAATTTAAACCCTAAGCCTTCTCTCCAGCCAAATCCCAACATACCCAAATTTCCAGCCCTTACCAATAATGTCTCCAAAGCAAAGCCTATACTTTGCTACAAGTGTCATCAACCTGGATACTTAGTAGTGAACTGTCAATCTAAGAAGCAAGCTATTCAAATCAATCATTTGGGAGCAACTGAAGATTAAGACCATGAAGATATGCCAGACTTCACTAAAGATGATGATGATATTAGCGATACTTCAAATACTTTACCAGGTATACCAAATCTTCATTCGTTATTAATGATGAAATGTTGTGTGCATGGTCAAGAAAAGATTGTTTTACATGATAATGGAAGCACGCATGATTTTATTTTCCACAAAGTTGGTAAAAGAATTGAATTTGCCTACTGTCACAACTCATTATCGCATAAAGGTTGCATTCTTAAGCACCATATATAATGGTACACAAGAAGTTCATGATTTAGAAATTAAAATTGGTGATTATGTTGAGTGCAAAAATTTCTTGGTTGTGCCTTTGCAAACTAGTGATATTATTTTAGGAATGCCTTCGTCTCACAAATATAATCTCGATATAGATTATTCCACACATTCCATGAAAATTCATCTTAATGGAAACCAAATCACATTACATGGATTGCACACCTTTGATAAATTTTCACTTCTTAGTCATACACAGGCTAAACATTGTCGTGACGCTGCGCGTCTACCACTGCACACCTAAGGGCGGAGATTTTTGTCAAGATTTTGGACTCTTAAGTCAGGGTCATTATGAGTTTATTTTCCATTGTGTGTTTCTTTTGTGTTTGCATCATCTGCATGATGCACGAGCACATGTAGTTAGGCTAGGCACATCCTTTTCAATTCATTCATAATCTTTGTGTGGTGCATCGATTGATTGGTTGTATAACATGGATCCAATATTTTGTATTTTCTTAAATCATGAGTGCATGAGCACAAAGTTTTGTTTCAAAACATATTCTCGTTAGGGCACATTGCATGGAAACCAAGTAACTCTTTTGAAGGCTGGATGATCCAAGGAAAAGACCATCTTGGTTTTGGACTTCACTTGTGTGTTAGCACTTTGGAGAGATTGAACTCTTGGTATTCAAAGAGCTTGTAAGATTCTTTGACTGGCTTCACCAATGGGAAAATACTTTTTTCAATGTAACCATCAAGAGAACGGTGTGCTTGGAATTATTGATTTTGTAAAACATCAAAAAAGGTTGCGTTTAGAACTTTAGAGGTGGAAAACATTGAGTTGTCTATTAGAATGGAACAACAGATGCAATAAGAGCTTGAATACATCATAGGGGTCAATTGTTTAGGTCACAAGTCTTTTGGATAAGAATTGTTTCCTTCACTGACTGTATCAGCAGCTGCCACAAGTTGTGGAAGCAATTTACAAGCATTACATGCAAGTATTATTATACTTGCGCATTCAGCCTATTAAGCATGTATATGCAGCTTTGCAGGATAAAAAAGGTTAAGCTTTTAATTCGACGATGTTGAAACAAAAAGGCCCAGTCTTCTATGCGGCCCACTTCTGCTGAATGGCATGACATTAATCGGCGTCAAAAATAAAGGTTTTTTTAAAGGCACCTCAAAGCAAAGAAAGCAAAGCGATATAAAAGAACAATGCTTTTTGAAGAGACGACTGATTATAGAAGGTGGAGGAGGAATAACAAAGACGGGCAGCAAACATGATGAACGGTGAAGACTAAAACGAAGGAAAGCGGTGACGAGAAGATGAACGATGGTGATGAAGGAAGGAACCGGTGTCTATCATGTCTGCCATAATCGTACATGGACAACAATTTCTTGTCTTCCAATTTGATAAGTTTCTTTTATGCTTCTTGGGTCTGTCTCGTGCTTGTAGCTCTATCAGTCTAATCTCCTTATCATTGAAGTAACACTTCCTCAAGTGTCTGATTGACTGTTCCAAGTCTCTTCCTGTATTCAAGTGAAACGACGATGAAAACATCTGCGAGCACTGAAGAAGACGGCAATTAGTGACGACGAAGAAGCTGCAGCTGAAGAAGTGATCGATGAGGGTGACGAAGAAGCACCTGAAGTTGAGGACGAAGCTGTTGCAGGAGGAGAAAGGAAGGCTACCACTGCATGAGGAGAGGAGGGAGGCAATAGCTTACCATCATCCTGTTTCCTGGGATCCATGCCCTTAATCGCCTACTGCCTCGCAAGCAACATTAGCAGCTACTGCAGCAACACTTAGAGGTTGCCTATATCATAGTCTTCTTCAGCATCACGATCACTTGTAGTCATCCTGGTGCTCGTTCTGAATCGGCACCCTACTACATCGTGTTGGCTTGCTACAATCGACATTACGAACTGCAGTGATGTGTGCCATGGCTGAACGGTGAGGTTCCAATTCGTGGAGGTGGATGCAGAAGAGTCTAGTTAGAAGGGTAGCAAGCCCAGGTGAGAGACACTGCGCACGCACTGCAGGCGCCTATGTTCGCTGAATGAATTAATGAGGAGAGAGATCGACAGTGACTGCAATCTGCCATCGTGCTAAATTTTGAGCATGACGAAGCATTAACAGGCCACGGCGGCGCTGATGGTCTCGTGGAGCCTGGTGACGACAGCGTTTGCAGGCTACCACTGCTTGAAGTTGAATCTGTCCTCCCATTTCATCGGTTTTTTGGCCAACCATTTCATGGAAGGTTGTTGGATTGCAATGGACTCCAGATCAGGCCACTAACCAACACTCCACTCCCGTCAAGTAACATTCCAATTTACATTCTTTATAAGACACGAGGCAGATGCGAAAAACCTAAAGAAAGTAGAGGTTTGACTACCACCTCCTTAAGTCCAGCATGTCAATCAAGAGGGAAGAAGGAAGTCTCTTGCATCAACTTCCGATGGGAATTGTACACTCGGCCGATATCCTGGAAGCGGATGGTGGGCTCTTGGCAAGCTATGGCCGTTTGATCTTCTAAAACTAGGCATCATTGGACTTCCCCATTGGACTTCTCGCTCTTGTTTACCACCAAATATTGAAGACAACCTTAATATCTACCTACAAAAACCACAAGTAATAATTTTCCTCTATTATGGTCGAGGTTGTAAACTCCAACTTGAAAAAGCCTTCCATTTAGCCATTTAAATGCAATACTTAAAGGCTCAATTCTTGTGCTCCACTGGCAAGCTTTCTTCGATTCAAATTTATCCCTTATTACTTGGAAGTTCTTTCTTCATCAATACCAAATATACTTCAAACACCCCCTCTTTTTCATGCTTAACGTAAGCTCTCTTCTTGTGACTTGATTCTTCTATTCTATCCCTTGTGAGTAGTAAATAAGAGATCTATATATGAGAACAAACCGAGAAAAATTGAAAACTATGCTGACACATGAAATTGTTCGAATGAGAATCCTAACTATTCCTTCATTCCATCTTGTTTTGAGTAAATCTTAATCTATTATTCCCATCTCACTTAGCATCCCTGCGGCGAGCGACTTCACAAACTCCCGTGTGAATTCCGTGCCATAATGTGCATTGGGAAAATGTAGCAAATCATACTTAGTATGGTTGAATGAAATTGAAGCTAAGAAAAATCATATGCATCCTAGACATGCACAATTTCTTTCACAATTTAAAGATTGTTTTGTGCTGATTTACCACCTGGTTTACTATCTACACGTCTTGAAGACCATAAAATAGACTTAATTCCCGATTCTCAACCACAATGTAAAACACTTTATAGACAAAATCAGATTGAACAAAAAGAAATCCAAGCACAAGACCGAGGACTCATTAGGCCTAGTAGTTCTCCTTTTGGTGCACTTGTCCTATTAGTTAAGAAGAAAAATAATATCTGTAGGATGTGCATTGACTATCGTGCCCTAAACAAGATCACTGTTAAGAATAGAAATCCGATCCCTAGGGTAGACGACCTGATGGATAAACTACAAGTGGCTACTATTTTTAGCAAGCTAGAACTCAAATCTAGATATCATCAAGTACAATTGGATACACCTGGCATTTTCAAGACTGCGTTTAGAACTCACTTTGGTCATTATGAATTTCTAATTATGCCTTTCGGTTTGACCAATGCGCTAGCTACGTTCAGTCGTATGATGAATCACATATTTTTGAAGTATCAGAATTGTGTGATTTTTTTCTAATTTGATGATATATTGGTTTTTATAAGAATGATAATGAGCATTATAAACATCTATCTTTGGTTTTCAAATTGTTGAAATAGAATTAATTATATGCTAACCCTGACAAGAGTGAATTTTTCCAAACCCAAATTGAATACTTAGGTCACATTGTTTTTTCTGATGGTATTCGTGTTGATCCTAAAAAGATAGAGGCAATTTTGAATTCGCCAATCCCTAAAAATATGCATGACTTACATTCTTTCTTAGGTCTTGCCAACTTTTATAGAAAATTTATAAGAAAATTTTCATTGCTTGCATTGCCTTTGACGAAATTGTTAAAGAAAGGTGTTGTATATCATTGGTCTGACAATCAGCAAAAGTCTTTTGATTTATTGAAATATGCTTTAACACATGCACCTGTTTTGCAATTACTTGATTTTAATTGACCATTCTTTCGAGTAGTCATTAATGCTAGTGGATGAGGAATAGGAGCTGTCCTCATGCAAGATTCACATTCCATAGCCTATTCTAGTTGCAAACTTAAACCCTCTAAACTGAAGTATTCCACCTATGATAAAGAATTGTTAGCTGTAGTTCAAGCCTTACGTCAATGGAAAAATTATCTAATGGGATTCGAATTTATGATCAAAACTAACCAACAAAGTATCAAACATTTCTTTAGTTAGCCACAAATTTCTGACTGTCATATCAAATGGGTTGCTTTCATTCAAAGTTTCCATCCACTTATCCAATATCAACCCGGAAGAGAGAATATTGTTGCTGATGCATTGAGTAGAAGACAAAGTATCCATAACATTTCTATTCTATCTTTTGATTCTCTTATTCCTATGAAGGATACCTATGACCATGACTCCAGTTTTCAAGCTGATTGGAACAAATTGATTGTTAATAAGTGAATTTCAATTGATTCTTTGTCTTATTCTGATGGATTTATGTTTTATGAGAAAATATTGTATGTCACTGTTCAATTTAGATAATTTGTGTTGCACGAAATTCATTGTTCTCCTCCATATCAAGACCATAGAGGTATTATTTCTACTTTAAGAACATTGGTTGAAGATTTTTACTGGCCACAAATGGAATCTGATGTTTCTAACTTTGTTTCTGAGTGTTTAATTTGTCAAAGAGTCAAGCAACACCGTGGTAAGCAATATGGTTTGTCAATGTCTTTACCAATTCCTGAACGTCCATGGAAACATATTTCAATGGATTATCATGATATGATTTGGACTATAATAGATCAATTTAGTAAACAAGCATATTTTCTACCATATAAGAAAATATTAACTACATCTCAAGTTGCACAATTGTTTTTGAAGTCTGTTTTCACTAACCATGGTTTGCCAAAAGTTATTATTTCTAATCGTGATTCTAGATTCTGTAACAATTTTTGGACTACTTTGTTTGCTAATTTGGATACTAAGATTGATTTCTCATTTGCATTCCATCTTGAAACCAATGGGCAAACAAAAGCTACTAATAGTACAATTCTAGATCTCTTGCATGTATACACAATTTCAAAACCACAAATATGGGATACACATTTGCATCTACTTCAATTTGCATACAATAATACACCACACACAGCTATACAAAAAGTAAATTTCGAAACCATTTATGGTCATAGATTACCTACACATGTTACATAATTGTCGAACAAAGTTAAAGCTGTTGATGATATTGCCAATATGAATGCTACTATTTTTGCTCAAGTTAAAGACATGATTGTGAAAGCCCAACAATCATACACTAAACAAGCTAATAAGAAAAGAAAAGCCATGAGTTTCAATGTTGATGATTATGTTTGGTTATGCATTGAAAAGAGAAGATTGCAAAGTATTGAGAAACACCATGTTGTTAAATTAGCATCTAGATTTTATGGACCTTTCAAATAATTCACAAGATCAATGACAATGCATTTAAATTGGAACTACCCCAATACTGGAAGATACATAATACTTTTCATATCAATTTATTACGACCTTTTAGAGGCCAATTACATGTCTACCCTGCTATGAAAACCCTCCCTTTTTTTAGAAGAAGAAACTGAAATGCTTGAACCTGAAACTATTCTAGAAATTGACTTTATGACTAATAGAATTGGCCATAGATATTCTAGATATTTAGTTAAGTTTAAAAATCATCATGTTGAAGAAGCCCAATGGATACATGCCCGTGACCTAAGTGCTTACCTCTCACTGCTCACTCCACATTGAGCTAATAGCAATTGAGGACAATTGTTATCCCACCCCGTGGGTATGATGCCAAGAGGCATATTCCACTGTGGATTCCGTGAGGTTTTTATTTCACGATGGCTTCCATGAGGTTTTTCGGTGGATTCCATAAAACTATATTTATTTGCCGGGGCTCGTACACAAGGTGGATTCCTTGTGTGAGAAGTTGACGGGGATGCTTATCCTGTCAAGATTGTGGGAGAGAAGGAAGGAGTCTCACTTGTAGCTTTCTTGCTTGCACAATGGGGGAATACACACAAGGGTGGAGGCTGAAAACAGTTTTCCTCTTCTTAGTTGTGTAAGCCAAAAGAACTCTAATACAAAGAAATAGAAGAACCCTATATATGGGTCTCAAACCAAACTCAACTAACTAAGGTGGCATAAAAACTGAGCCACGAACTAGAGTAGATAAGGATAGCTATCATGTAGCTATTATTCATGGGCGGTGTACCAACCGCGTCTGCAACTGACAAGTCGGTGACATAAATACACAACGGTCACCCTGGCGTATCACGAGTGGAGCTCGATATCTCAACACTCCCCCTCGAGCTCAATCCCAATTCCTGCACACCAAGCAGGTCTCTGAACTTGCGCAGCTTCTCTGCGCCCAATGCCTTCGTGAATATGTCAGCTACCTGATCCTCTGTGCTGACATAAACTAGATCAATAAGACCTAGTAAAACCCTCTCTCGCACATAGTGATAATGCACCTCAATGTGCTTTGTTCTAGCATGATAGACTGGGTTATTTGCCAAGTGTATACTACTCATGTTGTCACAATAAATGACAACTGGCCCATCTGTAAACTGATGCATATCATAAAGTAGCTTATGCAACCAAGCTACCTCACATGCAGCCATTGCTGCACCCCTGTACTCAGCCTCTGTGCTCAACAAGGCAACTGTAGGCTGTTTCTTGCTGCTCCAAGTGACTGCAGCACTCCCAAAAGAGAACACATATCCACTGGTAGATCGTCTATCAGAAATACTACCAGCCCAATCAGCATCAGTGTATCCATGCAACTGTATATGAACCCCAGTCTCATAAAATAGTCCATACTGCAATGTGGACTTCACATACCTGAGTATGCGTCTAGCCGCATCCAAATGCGGTTTCCTTGGAGCCTGCATAAACTGACTTACCAATCCAACAGCATAGCTCAAATCTGGCCTGGTAATAGTCATATAAATCAAACTTCTTACTATGCGTCTGTACATAGTAGGGTCTTCCAGAAGCTCACCTGCATCTGTGCTCAGCTTCACATTCTACTCCAAAGGAACTGAAATAGGCTTACAGCCTGTCATCCCATATTTGGACAGCATGTCCAATCCATACTGCCTCTGCAAGAGCTGTATCCCACTTGGTGATCTAATCACCTCAATGCCCAAGAAATAACGCAGCTCTCCCAAATCCTTCATCTCAAACTTCTGCTTTAATAGCATTTTCACATGAAGGATATCTTCATCACTGTCACCTGTCATAATCAAATCATCAACATAAATGACAAGTAGCATAATACCTTTATCTGTTTTTCTCACATAAAGTGAGAAATCTGCCTTGGAAATCTGAAAGCCAATAGTGACAAGATACTGTCCTATCTTGTCAGACCATGCTCTAGGTGCTTGCTTCAAGCCATACAAGGCTTTCTTCAACCTGCAAACAAACTCAGGATGAACAGCATGCACATAACCTGGTGGCTGCTCCATATAGACCTCTTCTTGCAAATCACCATGCAAGAAGGCATTCTTTACATCCATCTGATGTAAAGACCATCCCTTTGATGCAGCCATAGCAATGACTGCTCTTACGGTTGCCATCCTTGCAACCGGACTGAATGTTTTTTCATAGTCAATGCCATATGTTTGTGCATACCCCCTTGACTACTAATCTTGCCTTGTATCTGTTCACAGAACCATCTGCATTGTGCTTCACCTTATAAACCCACTTACAACCAATTGCATTTTTACCTTTAGGCAAATGTACCAATTCTCATGTAGCATTTTCTTCCAAGGCATCCATTTCTTCATCCATGGCTTTCTCCCATTTTTCTTTTCCCATGGCTTCCTCAAAAGAAGTGGGTTTTGGTTCCTGTATCACTTTAACCATATATGCATAGTGAATGGCTGTAAATCCATCATATTTCAGCCTATCCACAGGATACCTAGCTCTCGTAGACCTGCGCAAAGTAGGTTCACTCCCAGGTGCTCTCAAAACATCCCTGGTCTTCCTTACTCCAGGTGTAACAATAGAAGGAATACCCAACTCATCATCAATGCTCTGTTCTGAGCCACTGGATTCACCATCCACATAAGAGTGACCTGCATTTACATCAAACATGGGCTGATCAACCTTCTCTTTTCCTTTTCGTGATACCTGCATACCACTATTTGCATTGCTTTGAGAAGATTCTCCTGATCTCAATCTGCCTGTCCATGGCGAAGAATGTGAACCACTGCTAGAGGACGCTCCAGGTCCACTAATATTTTGTGACTGCTGCTGTGAATTCTGTGCAGCATTACCATTTTGTGCATCTACATCATCAATCACATTTACTCGTTTATACCAGCTACTCATCTCATCAAAAACAACATCTCTGCTCACTATAAACTTACCAGTAGAAGGGTTATAGCATCTATACCCTTTTTGCTGCAGAGAGTAACCAATAAAGATGCACTTCTCAGCTTTTGGATCCAACTTGGATCTCAACTCATCTGGCACATGTACATAGGCAATGCAACCAAAAATTTTCAAATGAGAAATATCTGGTTTCCTACCAGTATACTTCTCCTCTGGAGTCATCCCATGTATTGCTGCAGTGGGAGTCCTGTTCATTATATAGACTGCTGTAGCAACTGCTTCAGCCCAATAAAAATCTGGCAGGTCTTTTTCATTGAGCATGGCACGAGATACCTCTCCAATATGCCTGTTTTTCCTTTCTGCAACTCCATTTTGTTGTGGGGTATGACTGCATGAATATTGCTGCTTTATACCATACTCCTGCAGGAACCTTGCAAACTCATTTGAGAGGTACTCTCCCCCTCCATCTGACCTTAGGCATTTTATTTGCAAACCTGTTTCTTTTTCAACCATAGCTTTAAGAGTTTTGAAATGCCCAAAAACTTCACTTTTCTTTTTCATAAAATACACCCAAACTTTTCTGCTATAGTCATCAATAAAAGTGACAAAATAATGACAGCCTCCAAGAGATGCAGCTTTAGTAGTGCACACATCAGAGTGGATTAATTCCAATGGCTTCTTACTCTCTTGAACATGTCTAGGAAATGGTTTCCTTGCCTGTTTTCCAAACTGACAGGCTTCACATACCTTATGCATTTCTGCAACCTTGAATTTAGGCAATCCTGCAACAATATTTTGGGCCTGCATTGATTTAAGTCGCTGTACATTAACATGACCAATGCGTTTATGCCAGATATCAATATCTGCAACTACACCGGTCCCATGTGCAAACATTGCTGCACTCAATTCAGGCATGTCTGCATCCAACGTAAACATTCTGCCCTTCTTCTTTCCTTTTGCTATCAAGCGACCTTTATTTTTCATATCCTCAACAAAGCATCCATGAGGATTAAATCTGACCTGCAAGCCCTATTCAACCATTTGTCCAACAGAAACCAGATTCTTGGTGATATTCGGGACATGAAATACATCGGACAGGTATTTCTTTTTCCCATCCTGCATAGACAAAGGAATTTTTCCAATCTGCACAATCGGATGTGCAGTATCATCACCAGTCTCCACAAATCCTGGTTTTTTCATTTTTCTTGCATCCTCCATCCATTCTGCATGACCTGTCATGTGGTTTGATGCACCTGAGTCAACATACCACACATCGTTGCTTTCTTCTGCACTTGTCACAGAATTGTTCATGTGCTGCACCATAAACAAATGCTCATTTCTGTCATCACCCTGTCTACTAGAAGATGCATAATTTCCTTGTTGCAATTTTCCATTCATGATGTCATTCTGCTTTTTATAGCAGTCTTTAGCCATATGACCCATTTTACCACAGTAGTAGCATTCAACATTACTGTTTGCATTTTGGCCTCTTTGACATCCACCACGACCTCTTTGGCTCCCCCTGCCTCTAGAGTTACCACGTCCTCCTCCATAGGACTGGTTTTCTTGAGTTTGCTGCATATTCTGATTTCTACCACGGCCTCCAAATCGGCCTCCTCTACCTCTGCCTCTACCTCTTCCAGCATTTGAGTAGAAGACAGCTTCTTTTGAAGTTCCTCCTGAAGAAGATGCACCACCATTTCTCTGCTCCTCAGAAATTAGAAGAGCAATCAACTCCTCAAAATCAGGAAATCTTTCACGAACTGAAATGGATGTCCGAAACTGTGCATAATCCTTTCCTAGACCATTTAAGGTCACAGAAACTAAATCGTCATCTTCCACTGGCGACCCAATGGAAGCAAGTGCATCTGCAATCTTCTTCACCTTCATGTGGTAGTCATTGATGCTCATATTTTCTCTTTGCACATTATGCAACTCTTGCTTGAGCTGCATTTTCCTGGCTTGCGTATTTGTGCTATACATTTTTGACAAAGTATCCCATGCCTCCTTTGGCGTACTTGCATCCTGAATATGCACAATCATAGAGTCTGAAATACTGATAGACAGCCAGTACATAACTTTCCTGGCTCTCTCATGCCATGCTTTGAATGCCTGCATTTGCTGTTGATTTGGAACATCAGGAAGAACTGGTTCTTCTTCATTTCCTGCAACAAATTCCCAATATCCTTTTTCCATAAGGAAATTCGTCATTCTAAACTTCCATGCTTGGAAGTTGTTATTGTCAAGCTTTTCAGTTACAATCTGTGAAAGAGAATCAGACGCCATTACAGAACACTGCAAAAAATTCTGTCACTGCAAAAAACACAGTTTCACCCTCACAAGGGCAAATCTGCAAGACTGGCGAAAGTGGTATTTGACCACACAGTTACTTCCTAGTGACGATTTTGCATAAACAGGAACCAAGGATGATTTTGTAACTCCCAATGTCTCTGCACATAAGCATACGATGCAATTTCTGTGGTAACTTTTTACCGACCTGTAGAACAGTGGTCGCATAGCATAAAACAAGGCCTTTTCTTGAGTGCGTGCAGAAAACTTCCGCCTCCAAAACAGGCCCCGAAATGGCCTCAAATAAAAAAAATAGGGTCGCCAAGGGCTAAAGCCCTTACCCGCAGCATATAATGCCCTCTTGCTTCACCGCGAAGGGTGTCTCAACCTGAGACAATGCACTCCTGCAATTTTCGGCTGTGCTACCTGCAGAGATCTGCTCCCAAAACAGAAAATGAAAGCAACACTGCTCCTCTTACCAGAACACCGCGAGCTTGGCTTGCTTTCTTGAGCTCCTTACCACGAATAAGGCTCTGATACCATGTCAAGATTGTGGGAGAGAAGGAAGGAGTCTCACTTGTAGCTTTCTTGCTTGCACAATGGGGGAATACACACAAGAGTGGAGGCTGAAAACAGTTTTCCTCTTCTTAGTTGTGTAAGCCAAAAGAACTCTAATACAAAGAAATAGAAGAACCCTATATATGGGTCTCAAACCAAACTCAACTAACTAAGGTGGCATAAAAACTGAGCCACGAACTAGAGTAGATAAGGATAGCTATCATGTAGCTATTATTCATGGGCGGTGTACCAACCGCGTCTGCAACTGACAAGTCGGTGACATAAATACACAACGGTCACCCTGGCGTATCACGAGTGGAGCTCGATATCTCAACATATCCTTTTCGAGTGTCAGGCTATTTTAATGTGCACGTGGGTGATTATGTAAAATACATATTAAATTAATGGACATTTATGAGTTTTAAGTGCACTCGAATTAAATTAAGCTTAGGATAGAGTTCCAACTTATTTAATTATTTTGTAGCTAAAGACTGCTAGGTATTCACTTTTGTGGGTTTTATCTTATTATTTTTTAACAATTGTGAATGATTCAGTTGATATGTAGAGCAGGCAATGGAGGCGTTGGGTAGCATCGGGCCATGGTGTGGATTCAAAATACCTGGAATAATTATTACTTTTGATGGGCGTGCGCCTTATCACTAAAGGCATGGCGCCAATATTTATTTAGGTATGCTTATTTATTAAAGCACTTGACAAAACATTTATTATTTTGTATACGCATAGGCACTCGATTAAATATTCCATTATTTGATATTTTATTTGGGCACACAGCCCAGACTTTTGGGATGCCCAAACGCTTTACTCTTTATTTGGGCAAAAGCAAACACAAAGGCCAAAAGCATGCTTATTGTAAAGTGGGCTATTTTTTAGCTTGGAGATTAATAAATCTATAAATACATGCCTTGTGAAGTGCTCACATAGGGCATGGGGGGAGATTGCACCCAATTTATCTTTTTGTCTCATGTCGTGCAAACTCTCTTCTTGCTTTTATGAAGTTTTTATAGAGCTCTTTGTTCTTGGGGACCTTCCGACATTCACTACGCGCGCATACAACATCCGATCTGTGCACCACTATCAATGATGCTTGGGTTTATACTTTATATTTTAACAGAGCTTCACGAGGGCCCTCTAAGCATGTGAGTATCAGTATGGTTATTAAAGACCCCCAACATAGAGCCATTATGAAAATGGGAGTTTATCTAGGCACCACTTTTACTAATAACGTGGCAAAATACAAGGTTTTAATCATAGAGATATAGCCCAATGTGGTAGTGGCCATTTATTAGGTGAAAGGAAACTCGTGGTTAGTGATCAATCAATTGAATGGGACTTATAGTATGAGAGATCCCATTCTGCGAATGTATCATTATGCAACTTTGGATATACTTGAGATGTTTGAGACACTAACTTATTAATTGGTTCCTCATCGGTGGAACTACTTTGCGAATGCATTGGCAAATTATGTCTTTGTCGAGGGTGTATTTCTCAATTGTAGTCCTAAGGGGCTATTAGAATTTCCTGATCTTATTAATCCAGGACTATTGTTGGGACTGCTTGTTCCTGACATTTCTTGTTATGGCCACCAATGGTTAGTATGGTTAATGAGTCAGGCAGCGATTGACCATCTTCCTCTTCTTTCATGGACACATAGGATCGTTAAATGACATATTCATTGGACATCCCTTGCTATTTATGTAGGGGGTCTAGTTAATAATTTGATGCATTTAGTGTAGGGCCTGAGTGACCCATCTCTTGGTCCAGCGTTTAGTGTAGGGCCTGAGCGACCCATCTCTTGGTCCAGTATTTAGTGTTTGGCTTGAGCGGCCCATCTCTTGGTCCAGCGTTGTGTTTTAGTGTGACTTATGTGGGAACTAAGGGTTTGTTTTTAGAAGTTGGATATTGTATGGTGTGCTTTATAGCTATATTTTCATTAGGCCAAGAGGGCCATTTCTTTCGTAATAAAATACTTTATTTTGTTAGACCAAGATAGTCATTTATTTTGCAATGCACTAATTGATTCCATAAGGCCAAGAGGGCCATGTATTTGTTTAGTGCAGGTGTGGTTAATGGTTTTTGTCTTATTGTTGTACTAAACAGATTTGATAGACTACCTGAGCCTCAAGCTGCGCAGAAGCTTCTTGTGGCCAAGTCCAAGTGATGTCCTTCCTTTATGAATTAGTTTCCTATACGTATATGTGTATGTGGGGGATTTTTTTCTTTTGGGGACTGGCAAGTCAAGGCATGAAGTCCCAAAGTTTAGGTTATGTGTGTCTGAGGAGGTCTGAGCTGCCTCCTATGAGGACACTATCTATGTAGCTACTATGTAGCTATTTTTGGGAGCTCTTGTTAGTTGTGAGATAGATAGAAAAGCCTGCCAAATAAAAGAAAGATAAGAATTAATGAATATACTTCATTGGAAAAATAAATAAGGATGGTTGGAGTGAAAATAAAAGTGAGAGGAAGAAAAAGGATTTAGTATCGCCTTCGTATTCTTCTTTAAAGCATATTGATGCTCTTTATGGTTTATGTATGTGCAAATCAATTTGTGGATTCGACGAGTTGAGTCGCCCTATCTTGTGGTCACCAATGAGGGTGGATTTTTGAAGTCGATTTAAAGCACAAAAGACCCCCGAGAGGCATAAAAGAGCAAATTTTCATGGAAAATGAATTGAGTGCAAATCAAGGAGATGGAGTTTCCTTCGATGCATTTCAATGCCAAGAATCTAACGCAAGTCTCCATTCATTGATATTCGAGATCGTTTTAACCCCCCATTTAATGATTGTAAAATAGAGCGCTATGAAGCGACTTATTAGATCCAAGAGCTAAAAAGTGTGTGAGGGAGGCTAGATTGATAGATTTCGATAGCCATGAAGCCATCTGTCTAGTCGATTTGGAATTTTAAGCCTGGTTTCCCCTCTAATGAGGTCGAAACCACTTGCCAAGAAGTGTGAACACACAAGAGAACTGGATACTTTAAGGGTTAGCAATTTAACCTTATTAGGCTTTAAAAACTTAAAAAAAATCAACGTGAAGGGGAGGGGGGAGGGGCACATTTTTGTTGCATCCCTTCGATCCATTAGGGAAAATCATCACACAGAAGGAAGGCAGGGGTCCAATCTACATAGAAGGCTCTACTTTTTTACTGTAAAACCATGGGAAATTATGCAAGGAATGGAATTCTCTGATTTCAGTTTTTCTCTCTCTTCTCTGCACCTGGCTCCCATGGCCTATTCTATGTGAGAGAAGGATGGGCTAAGATGAAATATTTTGGATGTTTGATGATGCTGAAGTATTATGGACCATAGATTAAAGGTTGAGGATGCATCAGCGGCCATAGAAGGGCATCAATGGTTTTCCAACTTTGAAATGTGTGTGGATTCATATGAGATTAATCGTATAAGTGCTCGATTTTGATGTTTTATGATGAATCTTTTGTGTATATTATGGAAGATGGTTTAAAATGATTGAACATGATTTCCATCACGTCAAAAATCAGATCAGTTGGTTCTTGATATTCGTATAATTAAAATGAAAATCGAGAAAATTCGCAATGCGAGATTTTGGAAGAATTGAGGGTTTTACGAGTTTGTATGATTCTTATAGTGTTCTGTACATGGGGTCATATGGAATATAATGCTAGTTCTTGAATCGTACAAGCTCTACATGTCTGAAAATTAAAAAACAATAATAAATATAAAAATAAATTAAAAAATAAAGAAAAATAGTTTTTACATGTGAAAAAATACTAAAAATTATAAATATATCCATGAATGTATGGTGGGGATAGGGAATGAGGTTTAGTCTCAGCTTATTCCCCTTTTTTATATTATAATGCATATTTATTGCTTTCCACAGAAAAACACATTAAAAATACTCTTTACACCTACTATCTCAAGCAAAACCTTAAACACTAGAGAGAAAGGGTTGTGGAGAGTTAAGTATCATGTGAATTCTAATCTTATGCATATCTTGACATATAGGATCTAATTATTCTAAGGCTTTAAAGGAAGGCAATAGCAGGGATTATTTTGATGCTACCTTAGCAACGATGCATTGCATTAGAGTCAAGCTATGAAAAGGATTATTTGTGTACATCTACACTATTTGATTTATTAGTTTACTTGTTTGTGCACTCTACGGCTTTCACTTTGCATCCGCATTTTCATACGTGGTATCAAGAGAATTATCTCCTGGATGCATAGCACTAGTTTTCAAATGATTGACCCACATTGACTGTGAGGTTCCTTAAGCTATAGGTCTAGTATCATTGTTTCCTTTGGGGATTGATCTAGGTGAGGATTAAATTATCTCCTGGGATGTTTCATTAAAAGAGAGGACTATATTGTGTTTGTGCTTTATGTTGAAATGACACATCCTGGGACTAATCCACGGGATGTAAGAGAGCCATAGTGGGGCCATAACAATAAGCTAGGGGGTGGTCCTTTTGTTTGTGCTATGAAGTGCTAAACACCATTATGTTTGGGTACTCCAATTGCTTGGAGTCAAGAAGGATATCAAGTTGGACTATAATTTAGAAATAGTATCTAGAAATGCATTCTTTGGTTAAATCAGTTCATTGTGTCTATATGCTCCTAGTAGTGAGGCCGTGGGATTGTGTAGGTGAGTGTAGGAGGCTTGATTAGAGCTTTAGAGCCAATATCGAGCCCATTTTTGGTCCTGAAATGACATTTTTAACACTAGTCTTGTAGCAAAAAAGTTATTTTTATAACAATTTGGACCCTCTACAAAAAATTGCATTTCTCATCAACAAGAAACATTAAGAAGAAATGGCTTTACAGAAATGTGATCAACACAAAATAGTTGTTGGAAAAAATAGAAATTGTCAAAACAAGCTAGGAAGTGTATATTTTTTTGTCCATCTTTAAGGCTACTTTTGCAGATAATTGAATACTTTTAGTATATTTAATTAAAAAATTATAAGGTTAAAACTTTTATGAAAATACTTTGAATGTACAGCATATATTTCCACTAAGAGATTTAGAACTAGATAAAAAGTGTCAACTTTTTAATGAGCTTCAAATAGCATTACTAAGTGTTGTTTTAACCAAATTTCATGCACTTTTGAAAACCCAATTTGTGTAGAAAATAAATTTCCACTTGAAACTTGTTCCAAATCTCTTATTCTACTATCTTATAGCATTGGTAAAATCCCATCCATTATTGGTATCATATGCACATGTTATTTCACATATAATGAAATAAGACTTGAGCCACTAAAAAGGCTTACATCCACTTTTGTGAAAAATTATGGAACTAGTGTTAATGTGAGAGAGTGAAGTGCCTTGTTGAGCATAAGTTAGTGTAACAAAGATGATTGGTTCCAATTCCTACTTTCTAGGCCTAGAAACTCTTAAAGATCTTTGAAGGATTAAGATTTGGTACTTGTTTCTTTGATTTGGCCCTTAGCCTCAAGAACAAAGCTAGACCATTAACATGTAATGCACTCCAATCACAAGCAATATTAGTACTAGTATAGCTCAAGGTACACAATGATTAATGAAGAAAGTCAACTAATACGTTTGCGTAAAATATTAATATTTTTTTCTTGTAGGTGCTAAGTGAAAGCATGCTTCTTAAAAGTAATCAATCTAATAAAAAAGGTGCAGAGAGCATTGAACCCAAAGTTCATTGGGCAAAGTTAAAAGCATTAAAAATCCATAGTGCTTCTAGCTCATGGGAAAGTTTGTGAAATCATAAAAGTAGTAGTAACACTTTTTAGAGTAACCCAATAGAATGCTACGATTATTCTATGATGTCACGAGTCTTGACTATTGCTCATGCATAGATATGCATTTCTTGCTTGATTAGTAGTACATTAAAGGATTGAAAGTACATAAACACTTTATAGAAATGGAAAGTGTCACCAGTTATATATTATTGATTTGTACTTTTAGTGATGTTTACAATAATTCAAGATAATGTAAACTAGTGATACTTTTAGTGATGTTTACAATAATTCAAGATAATGTAAACTAGTGACAATTTGGATGTTATGGGTCTATTACTAAAGGTATCTCCAATAATAATTTCCTTATCACGTTGATTTAACAAGTTAAAACTCTAAACAAGAAAACCTAAGGTTAATCTATTAAAGACAAGCCATTAATCAATCTAGTCCTTACTACATTGCTAGTAGATCCTTATCATACACATAGGTTCCTTCAACTAACACGCTTTATCATTTAAATACTATATTTCATATCTATAGGTTTAGTTCCTTACTCTCACAAGTAGTTTGCTAGCAAAAATACATATGCTAGTGTTATTTATGTCAATTGCTATTAGAAATAGGTGTTATCCCTAATCAAATCTAAAAATGTGCATAGTTTTTATTTCACCTATTCCATTGTGTTCCATAGTTAACATCGTTATCTCTATCACCACTAGTACACACATCTCTCTCTCTCTCTCTCTCTCTCTATATATATATATATATATATATATATATATATGGACAAAAAACAAGCCCACCTATGGCTCCCTTATACTAATGCGCACTCAGGACTCTAAACCCACAACCCTCACAATTGTGTAGCCATAATTAAGAGTATGAAAACATTCATATCCCACAATAACTCCTTAAACAACCTAAGCCACTACGAGGACTAAGCAGAAGTGGCATCCCCACACACAATTAGTTTGTGAAACCTCTCTAGAGGTCTAGTGAATTTATTTCAACCACATAGAGCCCATCTCCTTGTAGTCCTCCGAATGCTTGGAATTTTTTTCAAAATACTTTACCAAGCTCCTAAAGGTACACAAAGTCTTGCATAAACTCCTCTCAAATCTCACTTAAACCCAACAAGCATCCCTCTAAACCCATGGCATGGATGAACTCCTCAACACTCGGCTATAATCAAACAATTGCTATGCAACCCCTAGACCAAAATGTCAAGCTGCAAATGGATGTTGGGATTGAGATAGAGAATGTTACCATGCATAGACAGATGGTGGGCAGCTTGGTCTACTTGACTATTACTCAACTTGACTTGAGCTATGCTATGGGGCTGATCAGTCAATTCATGAAGAAGCCTCACAAACTACATTTGGATGCAATTAGGAGGATCATGAGATATGTAAAGGGTACTACAGATTATGGGTTTTTTTATGCATATGGAAAACCCCTTGACTTGACAGGGTAGCTGGTTATGCCTATGACAGGAGGTCAATGAGTGGATATGCATTTGGATTGGGTAGCAACATGATCAATTGGCAACACAAAAAAAAGCCTATAGTTGCATTGTCTAGTACAGAAAATGAGTACAGGGGTGCGGCCTTAGCGGCATGTGAAGTTGTTTGGTTGCTGAAGTTACTAAATGACTTGGGGATACACTTGGACAGCAAAGTGAAGCTGCATTGTGATAATCTTAGTAGTGTGATGCTTGCAAGAAATCCTATCTACCATGGAAGATCTAAACATATTGAAGTACATTACCATTTCATCAAAGAAACGGTCATAGCAGAGCAGATTGACTTGATACATGTGAAGATTGAAGACTGGGTAGCGGATATCTTTACCAAATCACTTGGTAAAGGAAAGTTCATCTAATTTAGGCAACTACTTGGAGTATTGCAGATGGTTTGAGCTTGAGGGGGAGTGTTAGAAATCAAGCTCCATCCATATCTCTATATGTGTGTGATTGACTGATACAACTGTAC